>NC_087351.1:78987903-79290933 GCF_030014295.1 Loxodonta africana | reverse complement strand
CTGCCTTTTAGCTAAATAACAGATGGCTCCTAAAATAAAGAATATCACCTGCAAGTAACGAGTTTAAGAGAGATCACCTACAGGAGACCAAATGGTCAAAATCACTCTAAAGCAAAGATGAGATGGCAAGGGGGCAGGGAAACTACAGTACTCGAAATGGTACAACCAAAATGGAATGAATAAGAATAATGATACAATGTGAAAAATGAAACCAATATCACTGAATAATATGTATAGAAATCGTTATATGGGAACCTAATCTGCTATATAAATTTTCACCTTAAACACAATAAAATACTAGTTTAAAAAAGAAAAGCGGACTGTTTGTATTAGACTGTAGTTTTCATCTTGCCACTGCATGACTATGTGTTCTTAAACTGAAGAGCTCTACAAATACGGGGATGATAGAGACATGCCCTTTTCTATTTAAAAACATTAAGAAAATTACGATGATGTGCTTAACTACGCTAAGTTCTTTGGTAAAATCTGTTAGCCCAATGATATAAAGAACTCTGAAAGAATTCGGTAAGCACAGTTTTCTTAAATGTTTCTTAACTAAATATAGAGCCAAAGCTCTTTGGTCAACTAAAAACAAACAAAATTTGATTACTATTTCAGGAGAGCCATTTGAGAGTCAATTCTCCTTTATGTACATCTCTGTAGTGACCATTGACTATGCTGCCTGAATTGACATAGCAGTAGATCCTATCATAGTAAGGAAAGTTTTATTCTGAAGATGTGTAGTCCAGGAAAAGAAAAAAAATCTACAAAATCTAAACAATCTAAAAAATGCACGTTTCTAAAATTATTTTATCTTTTTAAATAGAAATCTAAGAGGCATTTGTTAGTAATGTGAAGCTTTTGCTTAGCCTGAAAATAGAAACAACTGAACATTCACTGTGATACTTGTTATTACATGTATAGTGGCATTTAAAACCATAAAAAGCAGCTTTAAATTTTCAAATTTTTCTCAGATCAGAACCAGAAAACAGAAATTCTTTTATAATACCTAAAATACTTAAATACTGGTAGCACTATATTTTAAGTTTCAGGAAATATATACATGTGTATATATGTAGGTATGTATGTATTTTTCCCCCTGAGGAAACTGAAAGAGATTTGGCAACCTGTCTAATGTTACAGAACAAGTTAGTAGAAAAAAAATACAACTTAATTAGGTCCTCTGGTTCTTAGACCAAAATATAGTTGGTTCTAAATTACTTTGCAAAACATGCCCTCAAGTTTAACACCCTAAATTCAAAATTCTAACTTTACCTGTGCACGAAGACTTAAAAGACATATTTTGCCAGAGTTGATCACTTGCCGTACAGAATCTATGCTGGTTCCATACAGATTTTTCTCAAATTCACCATGCTCGATGAACTTCCCAGCTGCTATGTCGGCTTCGAATGCTTGCCGTGAAACAAAGTGGTAATCTCTACCAGCTACTTCATGGTCTCGCCTACTCCTAGTTGTATCTAAGCAAAATCGGGTAAAAATGATGGTTATGGATGAAAGTAAGGGTGGGAGATAATTCTGCTAGTCAGAAAGAAAGTTTTACTTTGTGATACAGATTATGAAATAATGAATGAGGACAATATTAAGAGCTCGTGTGTTTAACATGGACTGTTCTTATCTCTAGACTAAGAAATGACCAAAAATGTGTTTTCAGTATCTTAATAATAGTCACATTTGAGCAGAACTGTGCTCCACAGGGCTTTCAATAACTGATTTTTCAGAAGCAGATTACCAGGCCTTTCTTTCAAGGCACCTCTGAATGGACTCAAGCCTCCCTGCCTTTTGGTTAGCAGTCAAGTGTGTTAACCATCTGCACCACTTAGGGATTCCTCCACGGTATGAGGTACCATACAATCTTAAAACATAACTTTTGTTTTTCGAGATTAAGTCTAAGTTTTTATGTTCTGTATCAGTATTAAAAAATCAGGAAGCTGACTGCATACTGAACAGGGAATTATAAGCCCAAACTGAAACTCATTTAGAAAGAAACTAGTATCATCCTCTTATCTTTAGTAACAAATTACCAAAAGATTCGGTTAAACAAAGTTCCAGTTTCATTGACAACACTGGCTGGATGAAATGCATGAGAAATTTCCCTACATAGTTAGATGTTCTAAGGTGGTAAAACGGAAAAGCACAGGAAAATTGGAATGCAGCCACACTTACGAGGCACCGCGGATGCAAAACGGTCTTTTTCTTTGTTCATGAGCCTCTGACGCAACTCATTCTGGCCACAGTTCTGTGGACCAATCAAGACGATAGGTCTTTTCCTATTTGCAGGTTGATGATAAAGTGACATTTCCTCATAAGTTAAGATCTCCTCATTGTCATAATCTTTGGAAAATAAAGTTAAACCTTCAATCAGAATTATTGCCATGTAACAAAGATATAGCTCTTCCAAAAAAAATTGCAAAGAAGCCAATTTATGATCATTAAAAATGCTTAATTTTTTGGATAATGACAGTAATAACTGGGTAGTATTATATGATGACCATTTCCCTGTCGTTATATCCTTGCTGGGATACTATGAAAATGAATCAGATAACTACTGTATATATTAATCCTTCCTAGGAATTCTTACTGCTTCTCTTGTTTCATACCATGTTCGAATGTCTAATACAACATAATTATACTACTGCTTATGTAATATAGCTAATTTGCAGCCAATACTCTGACATAGGGTGGGGCACCAAGAGATAAACAAATGAGAATAATACCTCTCATTTTTATAAAATGGGATACTAATACTTCATTTGGAGGGTTGCTTTAAGGATCAGGCATAATATGTCTACTGAGCAGAATACCTGGCATACACAAATATTTATAAATAGTAGCTAAAACTAGTGTTATTAAGAGAAAGCTGGAATACCTTCCTGTAACTGTACACCTTGAAAATAGGTTATAACTGTGCTATCCATACTATCTGCATTTATAGTTATTCTAGAATATTAACCTGGAATCATGACTCAAGATGAGGTGTAAATTATAATGGGTGGGTTATATTCTGATAGCCTGTAATCCAGATGAAATCAGAGCTGTCAAATGGTGAAAGCAAACACAGACAAGCAGCAGCCTGCTATGGCCTTCCTTGTTATTTTGCCTGACTAGGAAAGACCATCCGATGTGCAGTCTGACCTCCTCAGCTATATGTTTCACAGGGGCAGGGACCATCTTGGTCTTGCTGGTCCTTAGCACCAAATCTGACACATAGTAGGAGCTCAAAATATATTTGTTCAAATTCCAACTCAGCCATTGTATTAGCTGTGAGAATTTCAACAGGTCACTTTAATATCTGAACTTGAATTCATTCATCTGTAACCTCAAGGAATTTATTTTGAGAGCTAAATGGACACATGTATCTAAGCATCTGATACTGCCTCTGGAACGAGGCAGTTACTTTAAATGGTAGTTTTTAAAAATACTGATAATGATGACACTATAATGAACTGCAAATACAATCTTTTCCCTTTCCAAAATGCTTTCCCGACTGAAGAATCTGAGTCCCTTCTTCAAACATGTATGATCAGATGTACCTGTAGCCTTTAGCTCTGCCAAGTTTTCTACAGTAGCCCTTACAGCTGAATCAGTTAATTTTAGTCTGTTTCAAAAGATGAAGAAACAGAGATAATCACTTACCCAAGCAGAATTAAAATTCAGTAAATCTTCTTAGTTAAATAATTTGTCAATTAGCATTTAAAGATGCTTATTTTAGAAAAAAAGAATTTTTTTATTAAAGTCAATAGAATCTCAGAACTGAGTTTGTATGGAATGTGTCAATAATCTATAACATTTTAAATTTATGTTAGGTGCTGACAAATCAGTTTTTGACTCATGGCAACCCTCTGTGACAGAGTAGAACTGCCCCATAGGGTTTTCTAGGCTGTACTCTTTACAGAAGTAGACCATCTGGTCTTCCTTGAAACCACTGATGGGTTCAAATTGCCAATCTTTTGGTTAGCAGCTAAGCTCGTAACCATTGTGCCACCAGGGCCCCAAAATATTTCAAGGTATTGAGAGAATAAACCTTAAAACTCTGTAAGTATCTTTGTTTTATTATTTGGCTTGTTTCTATGACCTAAAGCAGTAGCAGCAAATTCAAATGGCCAAAGGACCAACCAAGAAGGTAATGAAAATCAGTAAATCAGGTTGAGAGTGGTGAAGACTGTTGAACTAGACAGTACGTGCCCAATATAAATGCAACAGCCATTATTCAGGTTCAGCAGACTGTTGTCACTTGGGAATATGAGCCCAGTGTTGTCCAAACTTTTAATTTTTAATCTTAGCAATAAATTAAAATAACAGAACAAAAACCACTTCTGTGTGCCTGACTCAGCCAGCAAGTAGTAGGATTGTGGAATGTGTTGCTTTTGTGACATATTATTGTAGACAAAGTTTTCATTCTTTACTTTAAACACAGCTGTATTGTTAGAGCTGGTAAGAAGTTTGTATTACTTTTACAAACAAAGAATTTAAGTAGGAGAAAAACTGAGGAAACTATCAATATTGTATCTGGACATTAAAAAAAAATTGTCAATATTGTATCTTGACATTAAATAGTACTTTAATTTTTATCCTAGTTTTTCCCAGAATTCATAGTTTCCCACAGAAAATAATTTCTGTCAAATGACTTTCTCAAGCACAAATGATACATCAGTGAACAAAACAGGCCTAAAAGAAACGCTCTCTGAATACTGGTTTAATTTCTTTAAAGTGTCAGGACTGGACCCCTTTCAGATATAACTTCAACTGCATCTGAGAGTAGAACTTACCATCATTTTTATTGGCATTATATAAAACTTTTTTCCTCTTCTTTTTATTCTTCTTTGCACACCATAGTTTTCCTGTTGAGCAACCATAAGTACGACTATAAATGTGGTATTTGTTTTCTTAAACCAACCTACATATTACAAATTGAAGAACACAAATTATTTTTAATTTATATAATTTATAAACACTTATTACACTGTTCACAGAAGAACTATTTTTGGAGATGTATTTATAATTTTCCACTATTAACAGATAATCTTTAACACTTAAATCTTGTCTTTTTACAGTCCTAAGATAATCAGTTTTGCCTCTCACATGAATACATCTTTCTTAAAACTTCTAACTGATTTGCAAATTTAAACATGGGTCCAGATAAAGACCCAAGAAACCTCTTATTAATGTCAAATATAAGTGTCCAACCTGATTTTTCTGGCTCCTTATCTTCTTCTATGGTCTGCTTCATGGCTTCTCTTTGCTGCTGAAAGCTTTTCCCTTATCAGCAGAAAGAAAAAGAAGAGTAAAATATTTACGATAAAAGGAAGAGGATAAAAAGTTTTTTTTTTTTTTTTTAAATCAAGGGGAAATATTTAAAAGAAGTAATTCTTCATTTATATTCCTCTCCCCCCATGACATGACAGTGATGTTAGCTGTAATATCTAAGAGCCTACGAATGTGTCAAGTATTAAGTAAACTGTGCTCTCAACCAATACTATGGCATATATTATCGGAATATATATCATCTATTAGAAAAGATCTATTAAAAAAGTCGGAAACAACTTTTTTTTTATTAGAAAAGATAAGTAACAAACCAGTCCTAGAAAATCTTAACAGTTCAATTTTTTAAAAGTGTTCACTGAGCTTTACTGTGTGGGAAGTACTATGGTAGGTGTTAGAATGATTCTGATCACTTAGAATTATCTCAAATTTAGTAAATCAATTCTGGGAGTTAACTTTCCAAAATAATATATGGTCATTCATTATCACTTTTCAATTCCAGGACACTATTCTTTTATACTGCATTTATTATTCTTGTCCCTTTTGGGGGGGAGGGGAGTTATATATATGATGTACGCATATGTATGCATGTATGTATATGGTTACAATTTTTATTTCCATCTTTAAGCTAGCAATGATACAGATAAATGGAAAACACATTATGTTTTTCCTCATAGGATTAAGATTTTAATATAGGGGACTTCCACAAGGTTTCTGACCTCCATCTAATTTTCAGACCTGTACCTTAAAATATTTTTTTCTGAAGAATAAAAGTGGTTTTACTTGGAAAATTCTGTATTATATTACAGTTCTATACTTTTATATCTAATTCTTCCAGTTTCAAGCCAGGGATTCTTAAAAATCAGTAGGTAAATTCCATTCATGTGGATAATCCGTAGAATTTACTGCGTTTCGTAAGAGTGCAAACAAAAAGATTAACAGAGTATGACACACATAAGAAATAGTAAAGGACACCAAGTTATCTCCAGGAGCTGTACAGACTGCTTTCTAGGAAAACAAGTAACTATGATTAGAGGAAAATATTTAAGAACACAATTAAAAAAAAAAAAGTATTTGACTTTAAAATACTTAAAAAAAAGTTAAGAACAAAATAGATTTAATCATTTACATTTAAAAAATATTTTAAAACTATACAGTGATGTACTTCTGTGGCATATTTCTACAGCAGGAACAATGATTGGTTATTGTGTAATAGGAGCAGACAATAATGGGAGATAGACATTATGACCCCTTAAAATTCTCTTAATTTTGACAGAAAATATTGTCTTTTTGAACTATAAGGCATGAATAACCCTATAAACTAAAATTAAGGTGGGTCTATTATTAATCCTATGCAAAAAGTTAGAAACGGTGTCATTGAAATGCCCTTCGCTCCTATATCTACTTTCAGAAACTCAATGTAATCAATCAATCAATCAACACTAGTTCTAAATATTTACAGGCTAAGGCTGGCATGGTGAGAGGATATCAAACTGACACTTGGCACAAGCACTAGGTAGAACCACGATGGCTGTCCAAGAATCCAGAATTCTAGAGGAATGTCCTATAATGCGAAGGGCAGAGCCCTGGACAGCTCTGGTTCTTTTCATCTAGACTACAGTGGGACATAGGGAATAGAAATGAGAAACAGGGACTTCCAGTAAAAAAAAAAAAAAAAAACAGAAAGGAAACAACAACAATGAAAAAATATCCCATTGGTTTTATAATACAAAGTTTAAAGTCTTCCCAACTTAACTGGAAAATAATACTAGAAAGCCATTAAAACCAAAGGTTATAAATAATCCTCTAAACTTAAGATTAAGAACCTCATTCTGCCTTACTAAGGACTATGCATATAGACAAAATTTATTTGCAGTTTGTAGAATTGGGCTCTCTGAGACATTACACACATCTTAAGAAAAAAAAGTAAATATTATACAGAAATTTCTTATATCTTAGAAAATCTTAGTTTAGTCTGAGACAGAAGGGAGCCTTTATAAATTGTTCCAAAATCTCTGGACAGCTTCCTCTGTTCCCACTACATGTTTCTCTGATAGGGGGCATTTCTTAGGGCTCATTGTCATCAAGCCCTCTTTTCTACAGGATCTCTTGCCCTCTTTCTCCTAAATCTTCAATTACTTTTAGTCAAATTCATGTAAGGCAATCTGTGATGGTTGAGATCTTAGGGTATGAGTAGGAGGGATGATCTTAAAAAATTATAATGGCAAATATAAAGCTAGGAAAACTTACAAAAAGCCTGAGGTCTAATTCAGAAGCACCGCTGCAGGAACAACTATTTTTAAAAATCACCTTTTATTAATTTAGGAGACACTGCCTGGATTAATAAAATAAGTAAGTTGTAGTCTCTGATCTTAAGAAGTGTTTAACTCAGGCCAGTTAGTGGTAGGGAGGAGAGATAAAATGAGTATAATGTAGAAAGTACTATAATAGAGGTATACAGACATGATACCATGGAAGTATAAAGTAGGGGACATTAAAAAAAAAAAAAAGAAAAACCTGGTAAGTATTAATGGATATGCTGTAAAGTCAAACAGGGAAGAAAAGCGTATGCATTTCAGTACAAGCACAGTGGCTTATACGATGCAGATATAACAAATATTTACTAAACGAATACCCTCATCATAATATATGTCTTCCTTTGCCTTCTTTAATATCTTATTCTACTCCCATTTGTTCTATTCCTCTCATTCCATCCTATTCCCACCCTGTGAACTGTTAGAACACTTTGTAGGAACAATTCTATGTATACACTTCATTCTACTATGTATCATCTTTACTTTTTCTGAGAAACACGTTCCCTTAATAACCTTAATGTCCAATGTGAGTTTTAGTTTCCTGTGAGAGATTTTCTTCAATAATAATAAAAATTTTTGAGGACCCTATTTCCATCCTAAGATACCTTCTTGCTACCTGCCGTCAAGTCGGCCCCATGAAATGCTGCCTGGTCCTGTGCTATCTCCATAATCAGTTAGAGATCAGGCTGTTGCGATCCACAGGGTTTTAACTGGCAGATTTTTGGAAGTAGATTGCCAGGTCCTTCTTCCTAGTTTGACTTAATCTAGAAGCTCCACTGAAACCTGTTCAGGATCATAGCAACACACAAGCCTCTGCTAACTGACAACTGGTAGCTATACACGGGATGCAATGGCCAGTAATCGAGCCAGGGCTTCCTGCACGGAAGGCAAGAATTCCACCACTGAACCACCACACGGCCCTGCTAAGATATCTTAGAAGTGATGAATTCAGCAGTGTTATTACTCTCCTGACTTCTTATAAAGCAATGCATTTTAATATATTCTTTCTTATACATCAAAACTTTTAGATACTCCAATTGATGATAATCTATTGTTACAGTACGAGGGTTTAATACAAGTTTTGTTGTCTTGATAGCAGGATAATCTACAGTGAATGTAGTAGGACATGGGGCTAGGTGATGAAGTAACATCGTTCCACTCTAAAATTCCCCAAATTGGTCATACTTCTACTCAAGATACTTATGCTACAGATACAACATAAAAACTCAATTATAAAAATTACACACTTATATCCCTTTTTTTTTTTTAATCCCTTATGAGCTTAGATGCAAAAATCCACAACAAAATTCTAGTCAATAGAATTCAACAACATATCAAAAAAATAATTCACCATGACCAAGTGGGATTCATACCAGGTATGCAGGGATGGTTCAACATTAGAAAAACAATTAATGTAATCCATCATATAAATAAAAGACAAGAACCACATGATTTTATTAATTGATGCAGAAAAGGCATTTGACAAAGTTCAACACCCATTCATGATAAAAAAAACTCTCAGTAAAGTAGGAACAGAAGGAAAATTCCTCAGCATAATAAAGGGCATTTATACAAAGCCAACAGCCAATACCATCCTAAATGGAGAGAGTCTGAAAGCATTCCCCTTGAGATCAGGAACCAGGCAAGGATGCCCTTTATCACCACTCTTATTCAACATTTTGCTGGAGGTCCTAGCCACAGCAATTAGGTTAGATAAAGAAATAAAGGGCATCCAAATTAGTAAGAAAGAAGTAAAAGTATCTGTATTTGCAGATGACATGATCTTATACACAGAAAACCCTAAGGAATCCTCAAGAAAAGTACTGAAACTAATAGAAGAGTTCAGCAAAGTCTCAGGATACAAAATAAACATAGAAAAATCAGTTGGATTCCTCTACACCAACAAAAAGAACATCTAAGAGGCAATCACCAAATCAATACCATTTACAGTAACCCCCAAGAAGATAAAATACTTAGGAATAAATCTTACAAGAGATGTAAAAGAACTATACATAGAAAACTATAAAACACTACTGCAAGAAACCAAAAGAGACCTACATAAGTGGAAAAACATACCTTGCTCATGGATAGGAAGACTTAATATTGTAAAAATGTCCATTCTACCAAAAGCCATCTATAGATACAATGCAATTCTGATCCAAATTCCAACGACATTTTTTAATGAGATGGACAAACAAATCACCAACTTCATGTGGAAGGGAAAGAGGCCCTGTATAAGTAAACCATTACTGAAAAAGAAAAACAAAGTGGGAAGCCTCACTCTACCTGATTTTAGAACTTGTTATATCACCACAGTAGTTGAAACAGTCTGGTACTGGTACAACAACAGATACATAGACCAATGGAACAGAATTGAGAATCCAGACATAAATCCATCCACGTATGAGCAGCTGATAGTTGACAAAGGCCCCAAATCAGTTCAATGGGGAAAAGACAGTCTTTTTAACAAATAGTGCTGGTATAACGGGACATCCATCTGCAAAAAAATGAAACAAGACCCATACCTCACACCACGCACAAAAACAAGCTCAAAATGGATCAAAGACCTAAACATAAATCTAAAACAATAAAGATCATGGAAGAGAAAATAGGGACAAAGCTAGGAGCCCTAGTACATGGCATAAACAGTATACAAAACATTACAAACGATGCAGAAGAGAAACTGGACAACTGGGAGCTCCTAAAAATCAAATTCCTATGCTCATCCAAAGACTTCACCAAAAGAGTAAAAAGATTACCTACAGACTGGGATTAAGTTTTTGGCTATGACATTTCCAATCAGCAAATGATCTCTAAAATCTGCATGATACTGCAAAAACTCAACTACAAAAAGACAAATAACCCAATTAAAAAATGGGCAAAGGATATGAACAGACACTTCACTAAAGAAGACATTCAGGTAGCTAACAGATTTATGAGGAAATGCTCGCAATCATTAGCCATTAAAAAAACCCACTGCCGTCGAGTCGATTTGGACTCATAGCGACCCTACAGAAGCAAATCGAAACTACAATGAGATTCCATCTCACTCCAACAAGGCTAGCATCAATCCAAAAAACACAAAATAATAAATGTTGGAGAGGTTGTGGATAGACTGAACACTTATACACTGCTGGTGGGAATGTAAAATGGTACGACCACTTTGGAAATTGATTTGGCGCTTCCTTATTAAAAAAAAAAAAATTTTTTTTTTTTTTTTTTTAAATAAAACTAGAAATAGAACTACCATATGATCTTGCAATCTTACTCCTTGGAATATATCCTAGAGAAATAAGAGCCTTTACATGAACAGATATATGCACACCCATGTTCACTGCAGCACTGTTTACAACAGCAAAAAGATGGAAGCAACCAAGGGGCCCATCAACAGATGAATGGATAAACAAATTATGGTATATTCACACAATGGAATATTACACATCGATAAAGAACAATGATGAATTCGTGATACATTTCATAACACAGAGGAATCTGGAAGGCATTATGCTGAGTGAAATTAGTCAGCTGCAAAAGGAAAAATATTGTATAAGACCACTATTATAAGAACTTGAGAAATAGTTTAAACAGAGAATATTCTTTGATGGTTATAAGAGGGGGGAGGGGGGAAGAGAGAGGGGTTTTCACTAATTATACGGTAGACAATAACTATTTTAGGTGAAGGGAAAGACAACACACAATACAGGAGAGGTCAGCACAACTGGATGAAACCAAAAGCAAAAAAGTTTCCTGAATAAACTGAATGCTTCGAAGGCCAGCACAGCAGGGGCTGAGGTTTGGGGACAACAGTTTCAGGGGACATCTAAGCCAACTGGCATAATAAAATCTATTAAGAAAACATTCTGCATCCTGCTTTGGAGACTGGCGTCTGGGGTCTTAAACGCTAGCATGCAGCCATCTAAGATGGATCAATTGGTCTCAACCCACCTAGAGCAAAAGAGAATGAAGAACACCAAAGACAGAAGGTAATTATGAGCCCAAGAGGCAGAAAGGGCCACATAAAGCTGAGACTACATTAGTCTGAGACCAGAAGAACTAGATGGCCTGGATACAATCGATGACTCTCCTGACAGGGAATACAACAGAGAACCCCTGAGGGAGCAGGAGAGCAGTGGGATGCAGACCCCAAATTCTCGTAAAAAGACCAGACTTAATAGTCTGACTGAGACTAGAACAACCCCGGAGGTCATGGTCCCCAGACCTTCTGCTAGCCCAAGTCAGGGACCATTCCCAAAGCCAACTCTTCAGACAGGGAATGGACTGTACTATGGGATAGGCAATGATACTGGTGAAGACAGCTTTTTGGATCAATTAGATACATGAGACTATGTTGGCATCTCCTGTCTGAAGGGGAGATGAGAAGGTAGAGGGGGTCAGAAGCTGGCCAAATGGACATGAAAAGAGAGTGGAGGGAAGGAGTTTGCTGTCTTATTAGGGGGAGAGCAATTATGAGTACATAGCAAGGTGTTTATAAATTTTTGTATAGAAGTCTGACTTGATTTGTAAACTTTCACTTAAAGCACAATAAAAATTTTAAAAAACTCAATTATTTGAAAAAGTAAATGCATAATTTTAAAGTGAATTTTTCTTTGCAAAATGCCTGCATTTTAGATGTTCGTTTAATACTAAGCACTTTCTACTATGTTGTCTCTTACCTGGAATGAGCCCAGCTAGGGGCTGATTATCTTCATCCCCTTCCCGGTAGGCCTGCCACCAATTTGGATCTTCTTGACTGATGACGTGAAGTATATCCCCTTTTTGAAAAGACAGACCTAACTCTCGACAGGGAACATAGGGGTCATCTGAGGGGTCATAGTCAAAATGAGCTTTTACATGGATCTAAAAGATAAAGGTAAAAATAACATAGCAACAATAATAAAGAAATGGTAACAAAATATTCAGCACAAATATAAAGTGTTACTATTTTTCACTGGTGCAAGGAAACTATGAGTTGAAAGGAGGGTATTTAGTTAAATAACAGTACTTTTTGGGCAGTATTTTCTCAGACTCATCTCTTGTCTTCACTCACGTTAGTCTCTCTGTTGATTGCAAACATGTATAACAACATCCAAAACACTGTACTGTTAGCAGCTAACAAGTTGGGGTGCAAAGGTGTTTCAAAGGCACAAGGGATGCAGAGAACTCCCAGCCCCCTCCAATCCCTGACCTGTGAAAACAATGACTCTGCAATAAATTATGCAATTCCTAAGCCACTACTATCAGAAAAGGGAGATCTTAGATGTCACCAAATCTGGTTATCTAAACAGGTATGTGTGTGTCAGCTTCTCTGAGGCTGTCGTCCCTCCTGGTCCCATTGTAGTGCAAAAGTGCCTTCATCTCAGTGTTTTTTCTAAAGGGACATGTTTAGGTTCATGACACAGGTAACAACTCAAAATGTTAAAATTATCAAGTTTATAATCGATTCCTACTTGGGGTCTATGTACGTTTTGAAATAATTACTCATGATACAAGTTATTTTTGCTAAAAATAATTAGCAAAAGTAGTTCTGAATATCTAAATAAATCAAAGAACTGTGTTATGCTATTTTACATTCAAGGTAGGTAAGAATTCACAGAAACTTTATAGAAAGCTATTTCTTAGGCCTTTTTTTTCTAATATGCCTCTGTAAGATTTAACAAAGTACTCTGTATTTCTAAGAAGATATAAGGGAATTCTCTTTAACTTCTCTCTCTCTTAATTTTTACCTAACCTGGGCAAGTAGCATTTCCAAAGTCTGTAAGAAGCCAACCATCATCTAATGAGATCCAACACCTACAGGCAATGAGCGTTTTTGCCCACATAGGTTAAAGTGCAAGTTCTGGTTCAACGAGCCAAACAACAGATTGGCAGCCTGAACATTTTATAATTCTGAGTCCATTTTTGTCCCTAATTGCTGTCTGGCTTCCTTAAGTCGGAAAGCCCGGTAGTGCAGTCGTTAAGAGCTACTGCAGCGAACTAAAAGGTCCGCATGGCAGTTTGAATTAACCAGGCACTCGCTGGAAACCCTATGGAACAGTTCTACTCTGTCCCACAGGGTCGCTGAGTCAGAACTGACTTGACAGCAATGGGTTTTTGTTTTTTTCCTTAAGTCTTTTACCTTCAAGTAACTGAAGCCATGTATCATAGAGATAATACCAGTCTGCCTGATTATCTTCATGTTAAAATTTGATAAACTATTTTTTTTTTAAGTTTTTTTAATTGTACTTTAGATGCAGGTTTACAGAGTAAACTAGTTTCTCATTAAACAATACATATATTGTTTTGTGACACTGGATGCCAACACTACAACATGTCAACAATCTCCCCTTCTCGACCATGGGTTCCCCATTACCAATTTTCATGTACCCTCCTGCCTTCTAGTCTTTGCCCTGGGCTGGTGTGCCCCTTTAGCCTCATTTTGTTTTATGGGCCTGTCTAATCTTTGGCTAGCGGGTGAACCTCAGGAGTGACTTCATTACTGAGCTAAAAGGGTGTCTTGGGGCCATACTCTTGAGGTTTCTCCAGTCTCTGTCAGACCAGTAAGTCTGGTCTTTTTTTTTTTTTGGTGAGTTATAATTTTGTTCTACATTCTTCTCCAACTCTGTCTGGGACACCCTATTGTGATCTCTGTCAGAGCAGTTGGTGGTGGTAACTGGGTACCATCTAGTTGTGCTGGACTTAGTCTGGCGGTGGCTGTGGTAGTTGTGGCCCACTACTCCTTTGGACTAATCTTTTCCTTATGTCTTTGGTTTTCTTCCTTCTCCCTTGCTCCAGACAAGGTAAGGCTGCTACAAGCCTTTAAGGCTACAGATGCTACTCACCAAAGGGCAGTGTAGAACATTTTCTTTATAAACAGTTATGCCAATTAAGCTGGATATTCTTCAAGACCATGGTCCCCACAGCCCTCAGCCCAGTAATCTAGTCCCTCAGGGAGTCTGGATGTGTCTATGGAGCTTCCATGACCTTTCCTTGGACAAGTTGTGCTGGTTTCCCTAGTACTGTGTACTATCTTACCCTTTGTCAAAGTTATCACTTATTTATTATCTATTTAGTGATGATAAACTATTTTCTAAGTGATAAAGGCATACATATAGATGTCCTTCCAGTATGTAATAGCCTAGAATGCTCATAAAAGCAACAGCCTCTTTCAGAAATTTGACTTGGGGGTGTCATTAGATAATTTTTTTTTTTAATTTCAAAAAAATATTTTAGTAACTACTATATCTAACTTAAACGTGGAAGTTTAAGGCTCAATATACAAACAGGGAAACTGAGGTAAAGCAACTGATCCAGTTAAACCTGTAAAATACCTAAAAATAGAACTTAAATTTTAGTCTGATTTATTTGTAGCTTTTTGTTGATGTGCAAATACCCTTGGGAATCTAAAAATGGAAATTTTAGGGATCACCTGAGGTAGTCAAAAGATAACTTTTTGTATCAGATTCCCTAGAGACCTATAAAGTCAGGCTACTTGTTAGCCTGATGATGATTTTATCAAATCACTTTCTGAAAGCAAAACTCACAGAATGTTATTTTTGAAAGTGTTATGCTCAGATCACCTACCTGGGATGTTTATTGAAATACTGAATTCTCAGGCCACATTTCAAACTTTCAGACTCTGCATTTTAATCTAATTTCTTGGGTAATCCCTTTGTACACAAATTTTAGGGAATTATTGCCCTGGGGAAATCAGATATAACAGTAAGGAGGGTGTATCTACCCCTTCTGACCTTTACCAGATGTCAACACAATCATCCAGAGATGCTTCCTTCCCCTAGGCTATTCTGGCCTAGGTCTCATCCCTTAAATATTCCGATTTAGCTGGTTTGGAATGAGGCCCCTCCTTGTTTAAGCCTGGGAAAGGCTGCCAGGAGTGGTATAGAGGGCATACTTTCTGGATGTATTTTTCCTAAGCAAAATTTATCTCCTATTAGAGAAATTATCCATTTAACTAAAATCTAGGTATTGCCTTGCTATGCAGAATGTGATTCTATTCATATACTCTGCTGATCTATTCTAGAAGTTATCTCCACCAGTCTTTTCCTCTCCAGCTTTGGTGGCTGATTTATTTTGTTTTCCATATAAAGGAAAACAAAGCCCTTTGTAAACGAAGGTGAGATGTGACCCCTATGTGAAAGCTTCAAGGCTAATAATGCTGTAATAATACCAGTACGGGTGTATCTGATCAAAGCAGTGTTTGGTTTCTAAAACAAATTAAACTTTTTCTGTTTAAATTTCAAATTATAGGAGTCTTTAGAAACAATTCTCTTTCCGCACAACATTTCCTTTTTTTTTTTTTTTTTGAGCTATTCACATCTGAAGTCCTAGTGATGAAATGGGAAAAAGGTAAAGGGGTGATGATCACTACAGTTTGCTGACATCTTTCCTAAGGGATTCAGTGCTCTAGAATAATATTACTTTGTAATTTTTATTTCTATATTTATTATTACAGTAAATTTATCTTTAACTTCTAAAATTACTTGTGGAAGAGAAATAATAATCTATAAAATAGTGGAAGTGAATCTTTATCTTTAGCCTAGCTTTTACCCCTAAAGGAAACCCCAGTGGTGTAGTGTCCTACAGGGTCACTATGAGTCGGAATTGACTCAATGGCAATGGGTTTTTTTTTTTGGTATTCATATTACCCTTAAAGCAAAAAACAAAACAAAAAATCCATTGCCATCGAGTCGATTCCAACTCATAGTGACTCTACAGAAGAGTAGAACTGTCCCCATAGGGTTTCCAAGGAGCTGTAGCTCTTAACCACTACACTACCAGGGTTTCCAGTAAGAGACTAGAATTAAGGACAGCATTAAGAAAAGTCTTTGCTGTGTTAAGCAACAGTATAAAACTCCATCCCTCAGTCCTGGGATTCCTTTCCTCAAGCCCTCAGAAAGGAGCATGTTTATTATTTGTTCTCTTCCTTTTTTTTTACGCAAGAAGTTTGAGATATCCGTGGGACATCCAACTGATGTGTAATATAATAAGCAGAGTTGGAATTGACTTGATGGCAGTGGGTTTGGTTTTGGTTTTTTAAACAGTCAGAAATATGAACCTTAGGGCAACAGCAAACTTAACAGAGCAATTGCCCTAACTTGAACAGGGATCTCAGTCTAATATGCACTGATATTTTCTGTATTTCTGATAAGATATTTATAAAAGTCTTACTGCATTATAAAATTCCAGATCTTCTCCCAAATGAGAAAAAATTAAGATGAAAATTGTATAATACATTTTTACCTCTAACAGGAAAGTAAGGAGCCCTAGTGGTGCAACAGTTAAGTGGTCTGCTAATTGAAAGGTCGGTAGTTCGAACCCACCCAATGGCTTCGCAGGAGAAAGACCTGGCAATCTGCTCCCGTAGATTACAGTCAAGAAAATCCTATGGGGTAGCTCTACTCTGTCACTTGGGGTGGCTATGAGGTGTAATTGACTTAACAGCACCAAACGACAACAGGAAAGTAAATGCATTTGACAGCAGTGATACTCAACTTTTCCTTACAACCCAGTTATCTTTATAGGCTGCAAAAATCCTGAAACAACCATTTTTAAAAATCTGTAGAATTTTTTACATGCACATGAAGTACATGTAAACAGACTGCTCCTTGACCTGCTCTCCCCACAATAAACACAACTATAGCCGAGACCTCTCCTTTGGGCTCCAGACTAACGTATTCACCCCTCTGCACTACCTATCTCCACATGGATGCTCCACAGGGATCTCAAACTTGTGAAACGGAACTCTAGATTGTTCTCCCAAAACCTGTTCCTCCTCCCATTTCCTTTTTAGTAAGTGGCACCACTACTCTCTACCTAGCTGCTCAAGCGTCCTTGCTTTTTCTCTTTCCTTCACTCTCCATATTCATTACAAGATCCCGTCACTTGTACTTCCAACAGAAAGACTGATTCTTTCATCTTCTATTGCCCCTGTTATCATCCAAATTTAAGCCATCATCATAGTTTATTTACCCTTACTTCAGCAACCATTTCCTCAATCTCCTTGCTTCCATATTCTAATCCAATTTCCACACAGCAGCCAGAAGTATTTTTTAAATACAAATCAGATCATGTCACTACATTTAAAATCCAAACTCTTTACCATGACCAAGGTCGCCTACCTGGTCTGACCTTGTCTACCTCTCCACCCTCATCTCTTTTTTTAAAGTTTTTAAAATTTTTACTGTGCTTTAACTGAAAGTTTACAAATCAAGTCAGTTTCTCATACAAAACCTTATATACACCTTGCTTATATACTCCTAGTTGCTCTCCCCTTAATGAGACAGCACATTTCTTCTCTCCACCCTGTGTTTCCATGTCCATTCAGCCAGCTTCTGTCCCCCTAGGCCTTCACATCTCCCCTCCAGACAGAAGATGCACACACAGTCTCATGTGTCTACTTGATTCAAGAAGACACCAGTATCATTTTCTGTGTATAGTCCAGTCCAATCCCTGTCTGAAGAGTTGGCTTCGAGAATGGTTCCTGTCTTGGGCTAACAGAAGATCTGGGGACCATGACCTCCAGGATCCCTCGGTCTCAGTCAGACCATTAAGTCTGGCCTTTTTACTACAATTTGTTCACTCTCATCTCTTACCACTCCTCCCCACTTCCATTCCACACCCGAGTTTGCACCACCCACACAGGTTTCCCAAACACAAAGCCTTTTAGAAATTATACCTGCAAAGCTCTCCTCCTGGCAATTAACAGGCCTGGATCAATCACATCCTATGAGTTCCAGCTTCAAGTTACCTCTTCCAAGAGACTTTTCCTGATCACTCTAAGTTAACCTCATCTTTTTCTGTTCTCCATGACCAAAAAAAAAAAACCCACTGCCGTCAAGTCGATTCTGACTTATAGTGGCCCTATAGGACAGAGTTTTTTTATAGGGCAGAGTAGAACTGCCCAATAGAGTTTCCAAGGAGCACCTGGCGGATTCGAACTGCCGACATCTTGGTTAGCAGCCGTAGCACTTAACCACTACGCCACCAGGGTTTCCTCTCCATGACCACATCCTGCTTATTCCCACCTTAGCACCTACCACAAGCTATAATTGTTTTATGTAATAATTATTATTAACCCAGTGCTTAGCACAGTGCCTAGTACACAAAGGAATTCAACAGATACTCAGTATAAGGAAAAAAAAATTGTTTGGGATCCCTAAGAATATATTTAAATTATTAATACCACTGAGCTAATGTCTAATTCTATGATTCGAATCCCTGAATTGTGATTTTAGCAGCCTCATAAAGTTCCTCTTAGACCACATCTCTCTTCTGTCCTCCTAGCTCAGACCCCATAAATTATCACATGTGTAGCACTTGAAAAACATCAGTTGTAACCTCAGTCATATTAGAGTTCTCAAGTCTCCTACAGGCAAAGGGTAGAATTTCAAATATAAAAGTGCTTTCGTTGTCTTCCTCAGGAGAAAGAAGTGGCAGTCTGCTTCTGTAAAAATTATAGCCTTAGAAACCCTATGGGACAGTTCTACTCTGTCCTATAGGGTTGCTATGAGTTGTCAGCAATGGGTTTGGGTTTGGGTTGTCCTCCTCAGAATCCAGACTTAACCTGTCATAAACACAGCTACAATGAGGTTAACTCATCTACACTTCCAATTTCCTATCATGGTATTCTAATTATTTTCTTTAGATAAATAGTAATGTAGATCTTTTAATATTTAGTAGCTGTGTGGGACATAACATACTAAATTGCACAGCAGTTAAAAGCATAGATTCTGGAATGAACCTGGGTTCCAGTCCTGACTGTCACTTACAGAGAGTGGGCTTGGGCAAATAACTTGACCTTCTAAGTTCTAGTCTCAATAACTGTTAACTGGGAATAATAGAGATATTTATACTTCATAGGGATGCTATGAGGATTAAATGAGATACAACATATAAAATGATTAGCACAGTGCCTGGCACAAGAGTAAGTAATTGTAATAATAATAAAAAAAATAGCTAACATTTATTGAACAATAATCTCTAAATCAAGGGAAGAAATAAAAACAATGATGATAGGGAAATAAAAGACTAAAAAGTTGTGGCAGAATTGTGAGAGTGGCAAGTAAGTATGGTCAAGAAATAGTGATAAATTCCAAACATGCTGCCTGCATGTGAAAAAAGAGGTACATTTTTAAGGGTGGAAAAGAAGAATTCTTTTGACTACATTAGTAAGATTCCATTAGAGCTTATTCAGCATTCAGTGATAAATGAATTAGGCACAACCATACCTATCAATTATCTAAATAAGGTAAACAAGATTCTAAAACCTACTTGAATACTAACTTTAAGCCCACTGCCGTTGAGTCGGTTCCAACTCATAGCAACCCTGAAGGACAGAGAACTGCCCCATAGAGTTTCCAAGACTGTAAGCTTTATGGAAATAGACCACCACATCTTTCTCCCACAGATTTGCTGGTGGGTTTGAACTGCCAACCTGTCAGCTAGCAGCCAAGCACTTTCAGTACTGCACCACCAAGGCTCCTTAGTACTAACTTCAGCACTCTATATTAAGCAGACTAGGCAGACTTTCTGTGTGGAAACATACAGCTTTTCAGTTAAAATCACAGACTGTTAAAAATGGGAGGGACCTTAAGAATCATCTAGTCTAGTGAATTCCTGATTTTACTGCTGAGGAAGCTGAAGCTGACAGCAGCTAAGTGATTTGTCTATGCAGCTTCAGTTGGTGGTGTTAGGTGTTGTGGAGTCAGTTCTGACTCAGAGCGACCCTGTGCACAAAAGAACAAAGCACTGCCCGGTCCTGGGCCATCCTCACAATTGGTACGCTTAAGCCCATTGCTGTAGCCACTGTGTCAATCCATCTCATCGAGGGTCTTCCTTTTTTTCTGCTAACTCCCTACCTTACCAAGCACGATGTCCTTCTTCGGGAACTGATCCCTCCCACCCCCCAACATGTCCAAAGTATGTGAGATGTCGTCTCACCATCCTTGCTTCTAAGGAGCATTCTAGTTGTAGCCAGGAAAAACCTTAAAAATAGCAGCTTTAGAAGGAGGCTGGAATGAGAATTCAGGTCTCTTGATGTGTAATTTGGTACTCTTTTCATTACACTGTGTTGAATCAAATTGATCTATCCCCTCCAGTACAAAGTATAAAGTGACCCAACAACTGGATAATATTCTAAAACCTCATTTACAAATCATTTCCTCTTGGTAACAATGTTGCAAATGACAACTGGGTTCCTAGAGAGCCTAAAGAAGCCTCCTGAATCGATTATACAGCCAGTCCCCGGGTTATGAACGAGATCCTTTCCTAAATCTGTCTTTAAGTCAAATTTGTAAGTAAATCGGAACAGGTACATATAGCTCTTATTTAGCATTAATCAGTCAAATGCTTGTCTCAGTATATATTTTACCTTCTCATGCATGTAAAACACTTAAGAAACACTGCCAAATCATACAATGTTTTCACGAGCGTCACAAAGTAGTATGTGGGTTCCTTATTAAGAACCATTGTATTTAACCGAAATTTTTAATATATTAGCCTTTATGGCAGACCATTCTTAAGTATGAACTGTCTGTAAGTTGGACGTTTGTAACCCAGGGGCTGCCTGAATAACAAATTAATTTACGGTTCCTCGTGAGTTGACCTACCTACATAGTCACTAGTCTAAAGGAAGGTTCTTCTACTCCTTTTTTGGTGAAACAGAAAGGACAATAATGACTACAGCCAGGAGATGTTGGTTCTAATAAGCAGTGTGATGTCCCTACATTTCAATTTACTCCTGTAAGAGTTAGACATTAGACTAAATGAAAAAGAAGTCTCTTTCAGCTAAAAAATTCTAATATGTCCTCCTCCATAATACTTCAATTACAGAGTAATCTAAAGTTTTACATATTAGTCTGGGAAATCCAAAATTTCTTTTAAAGGGCTTCATGAGAGAAGGAAAAAGCACAGTGTGAATAACGTGTGTCCTAGGATAAATGTCCCAGCACCCAGGAAGTGAACTGCAGAGGTGCCCTCTGCTACCGAGAACGTGGCCACTGGCTACTATGTGTGGATGCAAAAGAGACTTAACTACTCCTCCTGACATGATTTTCTCTAGCAGTACATCTAACAAGTGCTTACAGTAGGGCTTCCAGTAACACCTACTTTGTTAATCTTTCTTAAACACGTTTCTTTCTAACATCACAAACCGTAGATCAAAAAGATACCTGCTCTTGATAGATCATGACCTATACTATAATGATGCTTGATAAATTGGTTTTAATTTCTTTTGATCATTAATCCAGTAGATAATTATTCTGCATATGCCAACTAAAATTATGATTTCCTATCATTGTTTTCTTTGTGGAAAGTGTCAATATGAGCCTTAATGACAGTAGTTGATTTCAAACCTGTTAGGTTTGATTAAAAAAAAAATTTGTAAGAATATTACTTGACAGCTCTTCAAAATAAAACGAAAAAAATTGCACATCGTTATTTCTGTTTTAAAAAGACTCTTAATAATCAAATGCTGTATTTTAAAAGGCATAAACCTGGCATCCATCTTCTCTCTCCCTCTTTCCCTACCATCTTTCTTAAGTTATTTCATTTTCTAGTTAAGTAGCTCCTTCATTTTCTACATAAGTAGCTCCTGAGATTGCTCTAGTTAAGTAGCTCCTGAGATATCCACATACCCTCCAAGAGACATTCCTTTGGTCTTCAAATTAAACCAGTCATCTATTCTTAATCAATGACAGGTGGGAATTAAATACCCACTGAAAGATGAGTAAAAGTATTTTATCCTTTTATCAAAGTGATCCGTGTTCTAATTTAATTAGTAGGATATTCTAATTCTGCATACAATAACAAGCAGCAAATATCAGTATAACACTTTATTTTATCCATAAAGGAATGACTTTTTGAAAATTCTAAACTCTGAAAAGTAGAAAAGAAATGTCAACATGTCATAATGTCTGAAATTCATTTTCAAAATACAAATGTCATTTGCTCAGAAGGAGGAACAGATTATTATAGATATAAAAGTAAGGGCATATTCCAGCCCTCCTCTACTGTATCTCCTAGTCTGTAGAGCTACTTTTGAAGTTACAGACCAGGTAAGTAGAGAGATGTATAAGGGCACAGTACACAGAGAATCAGGCTGTTTGAATTCAGAGACAAACTCTACTTCCCCATTTCTCCTGCAACAAAGAACTGTAAACAGAAGGAAGGGTGCAGATGCAACATCAAATTCAGTATGTTCCTTTAAGATTATGGGAAAACCATGGAATAATAGCTGAAATATAAAGCATAACTGTGATGAAACACTGAAAAAAAATGAAACTATGTTCTCTTTTGAACTGCTGTGCTTTTATAAAAGTTAAGAATAATAACAGATGCAATACATCAGGCTTCCGTGTTAATCCAGCACTTTGAAGTCTATCAATTTTAACAACTTTATTGAGATATAATTCGTGTCATACAATCTGCCCGTTTAAAGTACACACAATTCAGTGGTTTTTAGTACACTCACAGAATTGTGTAACTATCACCACCATTGATTTTACTTTATCAGCCCAAACAGAAACCCCATACCCATTAGCAATCACTCCTAACCCCTAAACTTCCACTCCCGTACCTGAGGAAACAATAGCTTATTTTCCGTCTCTATGGATTTGCCTATTCTAGACATTTCACAGAAATCATTCAATATGTGGCCTTTTGTGATGGGCTTCTTTCACTTAGCGTAATGTTTTCAAGGCTCGTCCATGTTGGAGCACGTATTAGTACTTCATTCGTTTTTATTGCCAAATAATATTCTGTTGTATGGATGTATCATATTTTGTCTTCCATTCATCCAGTTGGTCGACATTTATGTTGTTTCTACTTTCTGACTATTATGAATAATGTTGCCATGAACATTCAGGCACAAGTTTTTATGTAAAAATGTTTTCAGTTCTCTTGGGTACGTATCTAGGGGTGGAATTACAGGCAGTCCCCAGTTTATGAATGTCTGACTTGCAGACAACTCACACTTAACGGGCTGCCGTAAAGCCTATTATATTAAAAATCTGAGTTAAACACATATAATGGTTTGTAATAACAAACCCATGCACTACTTTGTGACTCTCATGAAAACACTGCATGGTTTAGAAGTGTTTCTTAAGTGTTTTATATGCATAGAAAGGTAAAATATATACTATATGCGAAGACAAATGTTTGACTAACTCACGTTAAATAAGTGTGTACCTGCTCTGACTCATCTACAAATTCGACTTAAAGACAGACTTAGGAATGGATCTTATCCGTAACCGGGGGACTACTTGTAGTGGTCATATAGTGAGGAACTCTATCTTTTGATACAGCAAGCTGAGCAAATGTTTAATACATGCTCTAAAATAAGAGTTGCACATATTTTGTAAAAGCACTTCAGCCTATACTAAATGTTGTTAGGTTAAATAAGCCCACTGTAACTACAGAAAAGGACAAAGTTAAATGTCAGAAATTATAAAAATGAAATATTTTCTACTTTTTATTTAGAAAAAATTCAGAGTTTACTAAATTTGAATTATTTCATGTTTCATTATTTCACTTTTTTTTATAGTTTTTCTTTCATTTATTTTTAAACTGATTTTTCACCATGGTTTTGTGACACAGCAGACAAATTTCAGAAAAGTGGGCAGGGTTGCTATGTCAGCTAAAACGAATTCTTGTTATATCAGAGGATCTTTGTCTTAATCCATCTTACTTCTGGCTAAAAAAAAAGAAAACCAAAAACCCTTGGGTCGAGTCGATTGCGACTCATAGCAGCCAGTTGATTTTTAACATATTTTTAACCAGCTCCTTGCAACACTTTATCCATCAGTAATTTTGGTGGTATATTTGGTCTTATTTACTGGGACACCACATTTATTTTATTTGGAAGCTATTAAAGTGTCTATTAATGTGAGATAATTTTAACCCATGAATTGTATAAATTAATGTTATCTCTACATATTCACATTTGTTTAAATCAAACCTACTGAAGTTAGCTTACTTGAGAGTTAAGAAATATTTAAAGTGACACTGCTGATACTCAAAAGTAAACGGTAGCCCAGGGTAACAAACATTAGAACACAAAAATCACTTACTACTGTTTCCTTGGCAGGAGGAGGCTTGATCTGTTGACTGGGAATCAGCACAAATGTCAAAGTACCATGCATATCAGACTATAATAGAAAGATTGAATTATTTTTTTAATTTATTATTTATAAAAACTTTTCATGATCTTATGATTAATATTCCCTAAAGCAGACTATTCTAGAACACTTCAGTAGACTTAAAAACAATAAAGATGAATCCCATTTCATCCAAAGCACAAATCATGCTTTTCATGGACTCCATTAAAACTGTCCTGGAATATGGCATTTTGCAATTCTGGTCCATTGAAGAAAGCCACTTAGTCCGTAAGTCTTGGTTTTTGTCTTCCATTCAGTGTCCAGCTAGGAAGATTCCACAGTGAAAGGTTGGTAGGTGCCACAGATATTTACTCTGACATACATAAATTCTAATACAGTAGAACCTGAATTAGTAATTGTGACCAGGATTAGAAAAGTAATCTAAATATGCAACTATTCTCACTTTCCAGATGGCTTGTCTCAGTCATCCATTCTATTTTTTTATTTTATTTTTTATTGTACTTTAGATGAATGTTTACAAAACAAACTAGTTTCTCACTAAACAATTAGTACACATACTATTTTGTGACACGGGTTGCCAACCCCACAGCATGTCAACAATCTCCTTTTGTTGACCCTGGGTTCCCTTTTACCAGCTTTCCTGTCTCCTCCTGCTTTCTCGTCTTTGCCCCTGGGCTGGTGTACCCATTTAGTCTCATTTTGTTTTATGGGCCTGTCTAATCTTTGGCTGAAGGGTAAATCTTAGGAATGACTTCATTACTTAGCTATAAGGGTGTCTATTTTTTAACTGTACTTACTGGTAGGTTCATTGTTATTTCTCAGTACACCACTGACTGAATAAGGAGTTGAGGATGTTTCCCAGATTCCACAATAGACATTAGCAGACATGAGCGATTCTAATGTAGCAACTGATACTAAGTAATTAAGAATATAAACTGGATTTGCGGGTATATAAAAAGTTATCATATACTGTCCTAAAAAGGTGACTATAAATGACTTCCTGATTATACCAGCACTGTCCAATAGAACTTTCTAAAATGATAAAAATGTTCTATATCTATGCTGTCCAATATGGTAGCCAACACGTTGCTTCTGAGCACATGAAGCACAGTTAGTATAAATGAAGAACTAAATCTTGAATTTTACTTAATTTTTACCTAACTTAAATAGCCCCATGTAGCTAGTGGCTACTATATTAGACAGTGCAGGTCTATACCACCTATACTGACTAGTATTGTTAGGGAAACAATAATCAGTTTTAGATAACAGACAACAAAATAAACATAAAAACTATGAGGGCTCAGGACTTGGATTTATTCCTGTTCCCCCAGTGGCTAGCACATAATGGGCACTCAATAAATATTTGCTGAATAAATTAATAAGTTACATTATTACTGATTTCAGAGACAAAATGCAGTCGGTAGTAATAAAGCTCAAATAAAGTAAAAAGAACTATTGGTGGCATCCCTCAAGAAGTAAAAAATCTAGTAACAATGTGCAATTACATATGAAAATTAGGCTAGAAACTGTCTAGTGCTCTTAACAATTTTTAAAAATATATTTTATTCTTAAATCTAATAACAAGGAAAACAGCTTTTAAAAAACCTATCAATGATTCTTTAACTTGTGTCCACTTACCAATATGTCAAAAACCTCATTGACATCTTTTCCCCGAATTTCAATGCCATTTATCTCCAGAACTTCATCTCCTTCATGTAACAGACCACTTTTCTCTGCAGCGCCTCCTTTTACTATTCGACTAATGATGACAGAATCCATTTCATTACGAACTGTAGCACCCTAAAAAAATTCAATATCAATTTTAAAATAAAAAATTTTTAAAGATTTCTTCATTTTTAAATTATTTTTTGTATTTATACATATTCAACAGTATCAGCCTTCAGTTATCTAAAACAATGTATGAAACCTATAATCAAATTTGTTCTGTATATATTGAATGCTGTTCAAATGGTTACATTACATCTAGATGTAATCAGTGGCCATGACTTATGACCATAAAAGTCTTCCTTTTTTAATTCAAAAATATAACAGTGGGATGAATACCAATCTGGTTGATAATTCAACATGTTAAATATTGTAGCTGTATCCAATTCACATTAAAACGTAATGTTTATTAATATTAAATATTAAATGTATAATATTTATTATACAAATCAGAAGCACAACTGTAAAATGTATGCTCAAAATTTGGAAATATGACCTAAAGAATAAAACTTTTACTTGAAAATTTTCTCATGACTTTCCAAATTCCTTTGGGAGGAAAAAAACCAGTTACACAAACTGTCTATAAAATAGGGTTCATATGTCCTCTGAAAGGGGGGGTGGGGGGAACTAAAGCACTGAGAGAAGACTAAAAAAAGAAAACAAAAAGTTTTACATATAAAAACTATAAACCAAATACAAACATTAAGGAATACACACTTCTAAGAATATCTGAAGTATACAAATAAATGTGTTTCAACAAATTTAACTGAATAAAAACATCAGAATTTCTAACTATTGTTAAGGAAAGTAAGCTGGGAGAATAATCAAATTATCCCTTCTTTGTATCTCAACAATTATTTCACAAGCTATTATTTCCACCATACAGGTGAGAAAAGATGATGAAAAAACCTTTCTTAGCCAAATAAAGGGTAAAAGCAGGAATATAAAACAACTAACAAATGAACCTCAAAAGATAAAAATCACCAGCAATGCAGTGCGGCCTTAAATCATCTGCTATTTACAAGACCCCCTGTGCAGAATTAATCTCAGATCAGAGATGTGGAACACTTACCAATGGAATATCGCGAGCCTTTTCTATACGAACTATTTTTACAGTTTCTCCTCCATATTGCCCAACGCTTTCATAAACTCTCTCATCTGTAATGGGCTCTAGCTGCATTTCCTGCTCAGCAACCTTATCATGGGCCAGTAAAAGTGCCTGTTTCAAAGAAATAGAGCATTTTAATAAACAGAATGATCTATTTATGTAGAGCAATTTTTCAGCTAACTGTGTATATAGTATTCTGATCATTAAATCTCTAAAAGACATGCTATAATTATTACGCAGACCTATTTCCAAACTTCCTACCTTACGTTCAGATGCAATTCTATATGCTTTACAGCTAATAAATGTGTTAGGTATGTCAGGGCATACACTGGGATGAGTTATGAAAGTCTAAAATACTTAGAACACTTAACACTTAAACACTCTAGGTAATTAAGGATTTATGAAAAATGTGTTACAACCAAAAAAAAGGAGAAAGTTTTGTCTAATTTTTAAAGAATAAAAAGTTGTTTTAAAAAAATTCGGTTAATTTTAAATATGAAAATATATTACCCAACAACAACAATAATTTTGCTAAGGCAGTTGCAAACACCAAAAAAGGTCTCTTCCAGTAACAGAAGTCTGATTTTTTTTTTTTTTTAATGATGAATGCTACGAAAACCATATAATGCTTTGTCTATTTTCTACCTGAATATGCGGGGCATTCAGCAAGGCAGTTAATTCTTGCCCTTCCTTCTGATGAACTGGCTTCAAAACAGCTTGTACCTAAGAAATACCAATAAATATTACTCTTCCTAGGCTGCAGAAAATATCAGGAGCACTTATACAGGTTAGTATTTTTTTTTTAAAAGTATAAATTAAAGTAGTTACGACGGAAAAGCACTAAAAAGGACTATAAGGAAAAAAAAAACATAAAATTTTTCCCCCCAGTTTCCAATCTTGTTATCATGGTAACATGATAATTCCTTATTAAAAATACTAGATAAGATTTTAATATTTAAGCCTATGAATGAAATATTTTCTTTTTGAAAGTTATAGCCAACATACTATATAATAAACTAATAATAAGAACATAAGGAACTATAAGGAACAGAAGCATTAAGGGAAGAAAACCTTGCTATTTTACAATTGTATAGCCCTTGTTTATGTAACTATCCCGTAAATCAGAGACAGTTTAGGGGTTACAGACTAACAAGATAAATTTATATTAGAGTAATGAAACAATAACCTTAATATAGTGAACTATATTACTTTTCCTTAAGTCAAGCAATCCTAGGATAAACTCCACTTGGCTATGATAAACCTTTTTTTAGTATGTATCTTTATCTGTAAAATGGCACCTACCTTTTAAGTTTTTAAAAAGATCAAGATAATCCATATAAAATGCTTAGCACAGTACCTAGCACGTAATAAATTATTACTTTAATATATTTCTTGATGAGAGATATACGTATTTTAAGATTTCTGCATTACTATTCCTAAATTACATTGGTGTATAGAAGGCTGAACATAGTTTTCGGAACTACTATCTGGTTTTAATATCTAGGTTACACTATCCTAGTATAATGAGTTAGGGATCGTTCTATCTTTACATGTTAGAACAGTTTATTTAACATAAGAGTTATATGTTCCTGAATGTTTTGATAGAGCTTAAGAATAAAATCATCTGGGCCTGGTACCTTTTTTAAGGGTGGATTTCTGACTAACACTTGATTTCATCTATAGTTGCTGGTCTATTTTGTTTTTGCTATCTCTTCTTGAGTCACTATGGCATTCCTATTTTCTTAGAATAAACACACACTTGATGGCACTTTGACATTTACTCATATGAAGATATAATTAAATTTACTGTTCTTTCAATTTAGTTTCTTCTGCTTTATTTAGTGTACTTCCCTTTTCGATTTCTAATCATTTGAATTCTATGTTCAGTGCATTTATTGTTTTAATATAAATATTTAAGGAACAAATTTTGGTCTATGGACTATACTTTTCCCCAAAAGAGTGTGCTGTGTGTGATCCCACTGTCAATACCTTTGATTTTCTTCCCTTTTCTGTCCTCAAACCCCGGGTTCCTCTTTCTATAATTAACCTGTTGCCATCAAGTCGATTCTGACTCATAGAGACCCTATAAAACAGAGTAGAACTGCCCCATGGGGTTTCCAAGGAGTGGCTGGTATATTCGAACCGCTGACCTTTTGGTTTGCAGCTAAGCTTCTTAACCACTGCGCCACCAGGGCTCTGCTTTTCTAATTACCCACCAAAAGGAGTGCTTTGCGGTAACTCAGATACCAAAACGAAAACTATCATCATTAATGAAAATGTGCAGAAGTGAATCCACATACAGTAGAATTTTTAATAAGACTAATTCATGATTGAAACAGGAACCCAGCAATGCTATAATATCTTTTATGACTATTGTAAATCATTTTATTACTAGTTCCCCTATCAAATGTAAAAGATAATAATTCGGGGATTAATTAATTTGACTGCAACAAGTGGATACAAAGCAATGACAGTACCAAAATCAGCCTGACTTTTTTGGAGGTGTTTGAACCTAGAAAAACAAGTTTCCAATTACAGAGTTCTAAACAGGATAGCATGGCAATTATTATCTTCTTTAAGAATTCCATTAAATCTTACTAATGGACAAGGGCAGTGATCCAAAAAAGCTGATTTTTAAAATATGGTGTTTACTTTTCTAAGATATACAAAATTTAGGTTAATTTAAAATGAAATTTATATTCCCTGATTATATACCTTTTGACAGCTGGAGAAGGTAACTAACTATGAAAGGAAAAAGACAACTCTGGATTAAAAATGTGCCAAAAAACCCACTGCCATCGAGCCGATTCCAACTCATAGTGACCCCGCCCCATAGGGTTTCCAAGGAGCAGCGGCTGGTGGATTTGAACTGCCGACCTTTAGGTTAGTAGCCGAGCTCTTAACCACTGTGCCAAAGTACCAGGTCAACTCAATGATAATTTTCTGTACTAGACATTTTTTCCTATTTCTACTTTTAGGTCAGTTCCTCAACATCTATGAATCCTCCCTTCTAATGAAATCAGAACTCCTGTAGTAACAATTACTCCCTTCCCATTACTCCTTTTTTCTGTCTTAATCTTCCCAGTTGCTACCTATTCTAGTGTTAACACACACCACCAGCTACTTCAACAAAGGCCTCGGGAATTAGAAGGCTATTGTTACATCCCAATGTCTTCTTTCTATTAGCCTATTAAAGTGTTCAAATTTCTTATTTTTAAAAGAAAATACACTCTTTTGATCTTGTACTCTTCTCTAGCTATACTATTTTCCTTCAGAGCCAAGCTTTCTTATTTTTAAACTAATTTTTTTTTTAATAGAAATGGTATATACGTTACATGTAAAAAATCAGAATAGGTAGCCAACAAGAAGAAAATAAAAATGATCATAATTCCCAAACCTAGGAATAATCTCTTTGGTATATATCCTTCCTGTATTTCTATTACCAAAATATTCACCATAATATATCTATACATGACAAAGGACTTGTAACCTGAACATATAAAGAATGCTTATAACTCAGACTAACAACTGATTTTAAAAATGAGGAAAAGATCTGAACAGACATTTCACAAAAGATGATACAGGAATGGCCAATAAACACATTGAAAAATGCTCAGCATCAATAATCATTATAGAAATACAAATTAAAAGGAGATAACATTACACACTTGGTAGAAAGATAAAACTTATAAAGACTGATAATACCAAATGTTGGTGGGAATGGGGAACAAATGGAACTCTCATATATTGCTCACGGGAATGTGAAATGGTACAGCCATTTTGGAAAAAGTCTGGCAGTTTCTTGTAAGATACACTTAGCATATGATCCAACAATTCCATTCCTAGGTATTAATCCAACAGAAACGAGAACATTTGTTCACACAGTGACTTGTGCACAAATGTTTATAGGAGCTTTATTCATAATAGTCCAAAACAGGAAACAACACATGTATCTATCAACAGATGGATGGATAAACAAACTATGGGACATTCATACAAGGTACTCAGCAAGAAACTGCAGGCTCCTGAAACACACAACATGGATGAATTAGAAAACATTATGCTGAGCAAAAGACTACATATTGTCTGATTCCATTTATATGAAAAGGAAAACGCAAATTTATAAAGACAGAAGAGATCAGAGGATGTCTAGTGCCTGGAGCGGGAAGGGGATTATTGACTACAAAGTGGGAGCTTTGTGGAGTGACGGGCGCTTCTATAATTCAACTGTGATGGTAAATTACAAGGTGTATACATTTACCAAAATATATTGAAGTATATAATAAAATGCACCCATTTTAACTGTGTATGAATTATATCCCAATAAAGCTATCACCAAAAAAAGCATCCATAATTCCTAAATTTAGGAAAAATCATTTTGGTATATATCTTTTCTTTATTGTTTATTCTTATTTTTACCAAAATGAGATCAAACTACTCATACTGTTTTACGTTTTTCATAATTCTTATTTGAATCTAATAAATTATTAAAATATCTTTTTTGATGTTATTCAAAACGATCCCTGGTGGTACAGTGGTTAAAGTGCTCAGCTTCTAATCAAAAGGTTGATAGTTTGAACCTACCAGCTGCTCCACGAGAGAAAGGTGTGGCAGTCTGCTTCTGTAAAGATTTCAGCCTTGGAAACCCCACAGGGCAGAGCTCTACTCTGTCCTATAGGATCACTATGTGTCAAAATCGACTCGACAGCAACAGGCTTATGTTATTATGTTTTCATTTCTATAACACAAATATGACCATTCTCATTAGCTATCATTTATAGTTTCAAGTCTAAGCTCCTCAGCCTTGAACAGAAGGACCTCCAGCTTTGCCTCTTTTCCAGCCTTGTCTCATAGCATTTCTCATGTCTTTTTTGCCCCAGCCTTAACATGCCTGTTGTTTCCTCCACACACTATGCTGCTTCCCCACTATGACTGTGATCATGCCAGCTATTCCAGCTTCCTGAGTTGCCTCTATTTGCCTAAATGATGCTGCTTACTGGTCCAGTTGTGAGAATTTCTGTTTTCTTTATGTTGAAGTGTAATCCATACTGAGGGCTGTAGTCTTTGATCTTCATCAGTGCTTCAAGCCCTTTTTACTTTCAGCAAGCAAGGTTGTGTCAACTGCATATCGCAAGTTGTTAATGAGTCTTCCTCCAATAATGATGCCATATTCTTCTTCTGATAGTCCAGTTTCTCCGATTATTTACTCAGCATACAGACTGAATAAATACGGAGAAAGGATACAACCCAACACACACCTTTCCTAATTTTAAACCACACAATACCCCCTTGTTCTGATTGAATGACTGCCTCTTGATCTATGGACAGGTTCCGCGTGAACATAATTAAAGTGTTCTCGAATTCCCATTCTTTACAATGTTATCTATAATTTGTTAAGATCCACATGGTCGAATGTCTTTGCATAGTCAATAAAATACAGGTAAACATCTTTCTAGTATTCTCTGCTTTCAGCTAAGATCCATCTGATATCAGCTATTTCTCTCGTTCCCTGTCCTCTTCTGAATCTGGCTTGAATTTCCGGCAATTCCCCGTTGACGTACTGCTGCAACCAGTTTTCAATTGTCTTTAGCAAAATTTTACATGCGTGTGACATTAATGATATTGTTCAATAATTTCCACATTCTGTTGGGTCACCTTTCTTTGGAACGGGCAAATATGGATCTCTTCCCATTGGTTGGCCAAGAAGCTGTCCTCCAAATTTCTTGGCATAGACAAGTTTGTTGAACTTGTTTGTTGAAGCATTTCAATTGGTATTGCCAATTCCTGGAGCTTTGTTTTTCGCCAATGCCTTCAGTGCAGCTTGGATTTCTTCTTGGATTTCACTACCACAAGTTCTCGATCATGTTACCTCTGGAAATGGCTGAAGATCAACCAATTTTTTCTGATCCTTCCATCATGATAAAGAGAGAAAATATTTAAGTTGTCAAGGATTTCATTTCATTTGGATCCACTACCAACGCCCATGAAAGCAAAGCAAACCAAACCAAACCCAGTGCCATTGAGTCGACTCCGACTCGTAGTGACCCTCAGGACAAAGAACTGCCCCATAGAGTTTCCAAGGAGCGCCTGGCAGATTCGAACTGCCAACCCTTTGGTTAGCAGCCATAGGATTTAACCACTTTTCCCCCATGAAAGCAGCAGTCAAGAAATTAAATGATGTGTTGTACCAGACAAATCTCCTGCAAAAGACCTCTTTAAAGTGTTGAAAAGCAAAGATGTCACTTTGATGACTAAGGTGTGCCTGACCCAAGCCATGGTATTTTCTATCGTCTCATAGCCACGTGAAAACTGGACAATGAAAAAAAGGGAGACCAAAGAAGAATTGACGCATTTGAATTATGGTGCTGGCAAAGAATACTGAATGTACCATGGACTGCCAGAAAAATAAACAAATCTATATTAGAGGAAGTAAAGCCCGGATGCTCCTTAGACATGACGATGGAAAGGCTTCATCTCATTTACTTTTGACATGTTATCAGGAAGAACAAATCCCAGAAGTACATCCTGCTAGGTAGAGGGTCAGCAAAAAAGGGAAAGACCCTGAAGAGACGGAATGACACAGTGGCTGCCAACAATGGGCTCTAACACACCTACAATTGTGAAGATGGCGCAAGACTGGGCAATGTTTAGTTCTATTATTATACACAGGGCCACTGAGAGTCAGAGCTGACTCAGGTATATAACAGCAACAATTTGCCTAGATAATACTTGCTTGTCTTAGTTATCTAGTGCTGCTATAACAGAAATACCACAAATAGGTGGCTTTAACAAACAAATTCACTTTCTTACAGTTTAGGAGGCTAGAAGTATGAATTCAGGAGAATGACTCTAGGTAAAGGCTTTCTCTCCATCAGCTCTGGGGGAAGGTCCGTGACTCTTTTCAGCTTCTGTTCTTCGGTTCTCTGGTGATCTTCATGTAGCATGGCATCTATCTTTCCCCATCTGTGCTTGCTTTCTTCTGTGCCTAATTGGTCCTTTTATACCTCAAAAGTGATTAGGTCTAAGACACCCTACGTTGAAATTGTATCATTAACATAAAAAAGGAAATTTTATTCCCAAATGGGATCACATCCACATGTACAGAGGTAAGGATTCCAACACACATTTGGCAGGGAGTGTTCCATAACAGTGTTCATCTTATAAAACTGGCCGCATCTGATTTAAAACTACTAATGTTACTGTATTCCCACTAATTTTATTGTACTAGCTAGTACTATACTAAGCTCATGGAAGACAGGAACTATACATTTGGTTGTAGGTTAAAAACACACAAAACAACTTTGCTCCTATACTGTACATCTTTAAAAGCACTTCACAAATGTATCATTCAAGAAGTTTATTTTCTATATGCTTTTCCTTAAACTAAGAAGTCTTTTTCTCATTAATTCACAAGAGTTCTTTATGCATTTTTTACACACAAGATTTTGTTATCCATATATATATTTATATATACACACACATCTCATTATCTCCAAACCAAGTAATCAACTATCATTTCCAGTCTGTTGGTTTGCTATTTAACTCTCTTAAAGGTGTCTTTAGATAAGCAAAGTTCATTTAATAAAGTCCCAAGTTCTCAACTTTTTCTTTATAAAAAGTTAAATTACCAAAAAAAACTTGTTCAGCATTCATTAATATCTTAGATCATCAAAAATATGTCCTTGAATAATTCTGACAAATATTTTTCTTACTATCCAATTTTACAGTTTTACATACAAAGTTAACTCTTTTCATGAAATAAAGCTCTGCTTAAAAAAGAAAAAAAATTGTTTTTTCAGGATAAAGTGCATGCTGCAAGTTTTTTTTTGATCACAATAAATTAACATGCGATCAGTAGTAATTTATTCAAACAAGCTTATATTCACATCAGTGTTTTCCAGTAACACTGCCTTACTATCAGTAACAATTACCTTGTAGATGTCAACAAGATGTTCCAAATACATACCTCTTGTACAAGATCTTGTGCATTGGAGATAAGAGGAAATGGTGGACTGGCCTTGTTCATATGTACTGTGACAGCGTTGTGTATCTTAAATGCATTCTGGAAATCTTTATTTTGCACAAGTTGTAAAAGCAGTGAAATATCCTCCTGGCTCTGAGAATCTACCAAAGTATGTTGGATGTGTTTAAGTGAAGAAAACAAGTCTTCCACTTCTAGTAGGAGAAGGAAAAGTTATCCAAAAATTAATCTTTTCAGTCTTAACTCACATACTTATTAAAATAAAATTTCTTGAACTGGTAACAATTTAAATTAAAAAAAAAAAAAAACCAAAAACCCTAAACACGCATATTTCTGAGTGCCAAATCACTGTCATTTCACTGATTTTTAAGTAAAACTCTATAAAAATTGTACGACAGAATAACGTGGCTTTTTTTTTTTTAAGTGTTTTAATTATAAAACTAAAACGTCAGGTACAAAAAACAAAAGGTGATACAGAAAGTTAAAAATCAACAATAACCCCATCACCTGGAAACAACTTTTTTTAAAAAAACATTTTAGGGTGTTTCCTTTTTCATTCAACAGTACAGAACCAAACCCAAAACCAAACCCAGTGCCATCGAGTCGATTCCGGCTCATAGCAACCCTACAGGACAGAGTAGAACCACCCCATAGAGTTTCCAAGGAGCGCCTGGTAGATTTCAACTGCTGACCCTTTGGTCAGCAGCTGTAGCATTTAACCACTATGCCACCAGGGTTTCTAGTAGCTCCCCCTTATTCACAGCTTCGCTTTCCGTGGTTTCAGTTACCTGTGGTCAACCATGGTCTGGAAATATTAAACGAGTAGCGTAATGAAGTCTCGCGCCACCCCAATCCATCCTGCCCGGGGACTATATTCACATAACTTTTATTACAGTACATTGCTATATTTTATTATTAGTATTGCTGTTAATCTCTTACTGTACTTAATTTATAAATTAAAACTTATCATAGGTATGTACGTATAGGACAAAACATAGTGTTTTGGTACTATCCGTGGTTTCCGGCATCTAAGGGGGTCCTGGAACATATCCCCAGCAGATAAGAGGTGACTACTGTCTATTGTAATCATCTTCCTACATACCAAATAGTCTTTAAAAACATTATTTATAAGAGCTACATAATATCAATGCCCATGGAAGCAGCAGTCAAGAATTCAAACAACAATTTGCATTGGGTAAATCTGCTGCAAAAAATGTCACTTTTAGGACTAAGGTGTGCCTGACCCAAGCCATGATGTTTTCAATTGCCTCATATGCATGTGAAAGCTGGACAATAAATAAGGAAGACCAGAAAACTGATGCCTTTGATTTACGGTGCTGGTGAAGGATACTGAATAGACCATGAACTGCGAGAAGGACAAACAAATCTGTCTTGGAAGAAGTACAGCCAAAATATCCATTCGAAGCAAGTACAGCTAGACTGTGTCTCACATACTTTGGACATGTTATCAGGAGGGCCCAGTCCCTGGAGAAGGACATTATGCTTGGTAAAGTAGAGGGTCAGTGAAAAAGAGGAAGACTGTCAACAAGATGGACTGACGGTGGCTGCAACAATGGGCTCAAGCATAACAACTGTGAGGATGGCGCTGGACCAGGCAGTGTTTCATTCTGTTGTACACAGGGTTGCTATGAGTCGGAACCAATTTGTCAGCACCTAACAACAACACATGATATTCTATTATATGGCCACACCATAATTTGTGTAGCCATTACACTAAATCTGAGCATTTAGTTGCTTTCGATATTTTGCTGTTATAAGTAGTAATTCTCATTTTAATATATAATGATCATCCTTGCATATAAATTTGTCTGAGATCTCAATGTTTCCTTAAAATAATTTCTAGAAATATAATTTTTAAATAAAAGAATCTGAAATTTTTAAAGCCAACAAGCTTCCTAGGGAGGTTTTACTAATTTACATCCCACTGGCAATATTTTAACCAATATTAAATATTACCATTTTTTAAAATCCTCTTTCTTTGATTAACAGGGAGGCTGAAGGTTATTCGTATTTCCCATGCACTTCTTTTGTGGTCCATAAACTCTCAGGAATATGTGAGTCTCTTAAAATTGTATGGAAAACTTGGGGTTTATGTATGTGTGTGACAGCCTCTGACTGTGCACAGACAGGCATGCATTTTTCTTGGAGAGGGTCCATACCCAGTTATGCAGTCTCATTATGCCGTAATGGTTAAGAAACCAATGATAATCTCTGCTCCCCCAACAGGTGTGTGTATATTTACCATATTTGTTGCAAATATTTTTCTCATTCAACCATTTGCCTGTTAATTGTATCTGTGGTAGCTTTTCCTACAGAAGTTTTCTATGCTTACATGTTAAGAATGATCCACCAACTTTGACTTCTTTCACCATTTTTATCATTATAAACTCCCCTTAGGCCATTAAATAAATCTTTACTTAAATGGCTTCTATTTCATAATTAACTTTAATTCACCTGGAATTTATTTTGGGCACAGATTTAGGGTGAATTTTTAACTTCATTTCTTCCTCCAAGCGATTAACCAAATTATTTGAGCACCACTTACTAAATACGAGTTGCCATCAAGTTGATTTCAACTCTTGGCAACCCCATCGTGTCAGAATAGAACTGTGTTCCACAGGGTTTTTAATTGCTGATTTTTTGGAATTAGACTGCCAGGCTTTTCTTCTGAGGCACCTCTGGGTGGACTAGAAACTTCATTAGTGGCTGAGCTCATTAATCATTTGTACCACCAAGGAACTCGTTTACTGAATAATCCTTCCTCTTTCACTGAAATATGATGCCATCAAATTCTTACACATATCAGGGTCTCCTTTTATTCAATTGGTCTATCTGTTAGAACCACAAAGTCTTATTATAGTAACATTATTGTCTTTGTTCACATATTGATATTGAGCACCTGCTTTATCACTGCTATGGATTGAATTGTGCCCCCCCAAAATGTGTGTTAACTTGGCTAGGCCATGATTCCCAGTATTGTGTGGTTGTCCTCCATCCTGTGATCTAATTACCCTATGTGTTGTAGGTGCTAACCTTTACGATGTTAATGAGGCAGGATTAGAGGCAGATATGTTAATAAAGCAGGACACATCTACAGGATTAGGTTGTATTTTGAGTCAATCTCTTTTGAGATATAAGAATGGAGCAGAGAGGAGAGAGGCCTCATACCCCCAAGAAAGAAGAGCCAGGAGCAAATCGCATCCTTAGGCCCGGGGGTCCCTGTACTGATAAACTCCTGACCCAGGGGGAGGCTGAAGACAAGGGCCTTCTCCCATAAAAAAAAAAAACAAGAAAAAGAAAGCCTTCCCCTGGAGCTGGAGCCCTGAATTCAGATTTCTGGTTAAGAGCTACGGCTGCTAACTAAAAGGTCAGCGGTTTGAATCCATGAGCCGCTCCTTGGAAACCCTATGGGGCAGTTCTACTCTGTCCTATAGAGTTGCTATGAGTTGGAATCAACTCGATGGCAAAATGGGTTTGTTTTTTTGTTTAGACTGTGAGAGAATAAATTTCTCTTTGTTAAAACCATCCACTTGTGGTATTTCTATTACAGCAGCACTAGATAACTAAGACAATCACTTTTTCAAAGATTCCTTGACTATTTAAAATGAGTTAAAGAACCTTTTTTTTTTTTTTTCCAAGATACTCCTCATTCCCTCTTTTCCATTCTCTCAAAAAGAAAAGTTCTACTGAGACTTTGACTGAAATTAAACCACTAAATAAGTCTGGGAAAACTCATATTGGAAATTATCTGTCTTATTACACCATTAATATAAAAAATCTCTCCATTTAAGTCTTTTTGTTAGTTTTCTTCACATAGGAACTGCAGAAAGGCTGTTGGTTTTTGTATATTTATCTTGTATCCCACTATTTTACTGATCTCAATTACGGACTCTGTAATTCTTTAGTTGATTCTTGAGGTCCCCTTTTTTCCCCCAAATGAAAGGAGCTTCAGTTCTTATTATAAAACATATGGTCATTAGTACAGACACTCCTTGATTTACAATGGGGTTCCATTCTAATGACTACTCCATTGTAAGCTGGTTCTGATGTAAGTCGAATACCTCAGTTTTTTTTTTAAGTTTTCATTATTACTGCCTTTCATTATCAGTATCTTTATAAATCTGATCATTATTTGTCTTTGGGGGTTGGAAACATTACATCTGAGAATGGTAACATCAGCAAACTAGTGCACTGCAACATTGTATGTAGTACATGTTACTAATGATAAACTATAATTCCTCATAACTTGAATGTGTCATAAGCCAAGGACTGCCTGTAGTTACAAATACAGCAAACTGAATGATTACAAAGCCATAGCTGTCATTAGAATAACCTAAGACGTTGTGACCCAGAGTCAGATAAAACTTGAGAGATAGCCAGAATTTAACCATGCTAATATTCTGTCCACAAGAGTAGGTAAGAATATGAAAGGTCAAATTACATCAAATTGACAGATGTTACCACAGAATTACCAAGAGTGTAAAGAATTTTTAAGAGTGTAAAGGATTCAAGAGCCTTAAACTGTCTTTAAAGCGAGACAGAAAATATTTAAATATTTTAAGCAAAAAAAAAAAAACAAAACCAACAAAGCCATTAAGGTAATCAGCTACAATCTTATGGGGACTACAGACTTCCCTGACTGGAACATAACTCTGTAAATAATGAGATTCCTATTAAAATGATTAGTAAATGCTAAAACAAGCTCATCCTGGGTGTCAGGGCAAAGATCTTACCTGAGCAAAAGCCTAGAGGGTAAATGTCTCCCTAGTGGTCTCTTCAACCCCTGAGAGATTAAAGTTTTAAAGTAAAAAAAAAAAAGCTTCTGAATAATCCTCTCCTGTGAACCAAGCCAACCACAAGAACACTAAAATACTAATACTAAATACATTTAAAAAAAAAAAAATCTGTAGTACTACCTCTCAGCTATAACTACTGGTCTTATTTTGTTATACTATACAGCTTTTCAGACTTTCAATGCTGATATAACCATACAGATTATACTGTAAATGCTGTTCTGTAATCTAATTTTTCCAATTACTCCTTACAATAAATTTTAGGATAAAGCTGCTGATTAGATAATAAAAACATTCACAATTTTGATTCATACTGCCAAATTGCCTTCTCTATATACTAATTCACATTCCTACCAGCAATGAACATTGAGTGCCCATTTTCACAAGCCCAGGCCAAATTAAAAATGATCAATCTATTAATTTTTGATGATCTAGTAAGGGATAAAGAACTTTTTTCTTTGCCTAGTACTGAAGTCGAACACATTTTCACAAGGTTAATAGCCATTTGTATTTCTTGTTTTGTCTATTTTCTGTTTAAATGATGCTGCCTCAGTCCAATAACATTCTAAAGGTCACATAGATGGGTATTATCACATTAGCCAGAAATGAAATAAGTTCACTGTCTTTACTCAGTTCTTTACTAATAAATTCTGAATGCAATTCTAACAAATGGTCTTTTCTTTCATATTAAGTATGATGTCATAACGAATCATAATTTTTGGCAACATGAATTCAGGGATTCTCATTTTGGCACACATTCTCACTCATATTTTTCACATAAAATTCTTAATTTCAAAGGTCAGAATATTTGGTTGTAAGTTAAAAAAACACAAAAAACTTTGTTTCTATACTATACATCTTTAAAAGTCCTTCACAAATACTATCATTCAAGGATAGTTTATTTTTTTATACACTCAAAGAAATGGTCCATTCGCTGATGGGGCAATTTAGGTTGTATCTGTAATTTAAAAAAACAAACAAAAAAAACCCTCAGTTCTTTAATAATCTGTACAATTCCAGAGGAAATTTTGAAAGTCGAATCAGCAGCTAAATCAGACCTGGCAAATTAATATTCTCTTCTATAAAGATGAAGACCCACAGACAACAGAGCAAGAATACAGAAGAGATAGAGAAAAGAGACCCCCTCCCATACACAGAAAGAGATGAGAGACCTGCTTTCCCACTCCCAAACACATAAAGAGAAGAGACACAAGGAGAAAGAGTCACATGGACAGAGAAATAGAAAGGGAAATGAGAACCACAGAACTAGAGAGAAAGACCAACACAAGTCAGGGTGGGGAGTGGGCAAAGAGGTACAGAGGGGTAGGCAAGATGGAGGGTGGGCACAGGTGGAGACACTCTGCAGAGGGGAAGGCAGAGGTAGGCACAGAAAATTTGGCTTTGGTAACAAATTCCCTAGCAGGAAGCTCTTCAGTCTTAATTCTTTGTCCTGAGTTGTATCTATTTTCTCTTACTTGATTTTCAGTAGAAATTGTTTTAAGTATCCATCATCTTCACTATCATTTCATACAATATTTCAATCTTGATTACTTAATGTCAAAAGAGGAGACATGTGATTTAAAAGAAAATAACTTATATTTACTTGTACGACACAGCTATTTGAGCAGAGAAATACAAACATACACGTAAGTCCACAAATCTACCTCCTGAACTTTCCTCTCCCAGCAGCCTAAAAACGTAAACGAATGAAGACTCTAAAATAGGCAAGAGAAAGAAACCACTAAGAGCTGCCCTATCTGAAAATTTTATCTTCAAACATTCTCTTAGCCTTAAGCCGTAAGTGTAAGACTAGGCAGCCATATTAGCGTTAAGACTAGGCAGCCATATGAAGAATTTTTTGGCTGTGAGGATAGACACTAAAACAACCCAAGGAAGCTGAGGAATCTCCATCTCTGGAGATCTTTCAAAGCAACAGTGATAACCATCTTGCCTGGATTAGCTTTGTTTATTTTTACTTATCACTCTTATATACCCCCCCCACATGAAAGCAAACAGTTTCTAGAGCTCTATTCCAGCATTAAAATTCTTCCACTTCGAAATGAAGAATAATAATAATACCAATTCTTTTAACCTATCCTCAGAAATTTCTAGATTCCAATCAACTTCGTGACTTTTTTCCTAAAACTTTTAAGATTTCTTCTTTTCCCCTAAACTCTATAATCAAATAGACTATTCAGATGAGGGACTTCAAATTCCTGAATATGAAGAAATTCTATCAGTTTGTTGTTGTTAGTTGCCCTCAAGTGGATTTCAACTCATGGCACCCCCATCCCCCATGCCATATGGTGAGTAGAACTGCTCCATAGGGCTTTCAAGGGTGTGAACTTTTGGAAACAAATCACCGGGCCTGTCTTCGAAGGCCTCTCTAACGGTTCAAACCACCAGCCTTCTGGCTAGTAGTTGGGCGATTAACCATTTGCACCACCCAGGGACCTACCCTATCTATCTGCGGGATCGAAATCTAAACGTTCATTCACGAAATCTTTGCTTAAATAGCTTTTTCACTTAATAACATAAAATTCAGATCTCTGAATACCTATTTTTAGTGGACTAGGTCAAATTGAATTTATTAGAAATAATCGGAAGCTTATGAAAGATCCTCAACAGTAATCGCTTAACAAACTGCGTTAAATTAAAAATAAATATGAGGCTATTATATAAGCAAATACAGTTGAGAGAAACAGCAGAGCAAAAATCCTACCCCTAAACTTGGTAAGACAATGGAAAACTATCATTGAAATGACCACTATTCAACCAAGTAAAAAAATTTCATAATTTTTCACTGGACAAAATTGAAAGGAGCTTGCTGAGAGGAAAAAACCCCAAATTCAGAGTCAGAATACCCAGGTTCTAGCAATGGTTTGATCACTTATTAGTTGTATTATATATCACTGACAACCCACCTCAAGTCCCTGGTCCTTTTTATAAAATGAGGGTGTTTGAGTAGGACAGTATTTCTCAAACTTTTTTTGTCAACAATCCATTAAAAAATATATGTACTTTATTTCTCAACTCAGTATACACATACCTATTTGAAACAAAAGGTTTATGAATACTTATGTGCAATATACTTTGAGATTTTCTATTTTATACTAGTTCGTAAAAAATTACTGGTTGGTCACCAAAAAACCAACACCTGTTGCCATCAAGTCGATTCCAACTCATAGCAACCCTACAGAACAGAGTAGAACTGCCCCACAGAGTTTCCAAGGAGTGCCTGGTGGATTCAAACTGCTGACCTTTTGGTTCACAGCCATAGTACTTAACCACTATGGCACCAGGGTTTCCCACTGGTTGACAGGAGGGCTAAAATAAAAAAGACAAACAATGACAAGTGGTGGTGTGGATGTGGAGAAATTAGAATCCTCATACACTGCTGGTGGGAACGTAAAATGGTGCAGCTGCTGTGAAAAACAGTATGGCAGTTCCTCAATTAATTGAACACTGAATTAAAATATGACCCAGATTCTACTCCTAGATCTATATCCAAGAGAACTAAAGGCACACTCACATAAAAACTTGTACAGCAGCACTATTCACAATACTAAAAAGGTGGAAACAACCCAAAGGTCCATCAAACTAATAAATGGATAAATAAAATGTGGCAGAGCAATATACTAAAAAAAAAAAAAACCCTTTGCCACTAAGTCACCATTAAGAGGAAAAAAGTACTTATTTCATGTTACAACTTGAGAAGAATCTTGAAAACATTACGCTAAGTGAAAGAAGGTAGTCCAAGAAAGACCACATGTTGTATAATTCCATTCATATCAAATGTCCAGAATAGGCAATTCCACAGAGACCAAAAGTAGATTAGTGGTTGCCAGGGGCTGGGGGAAAAGGAGAAAGGGCTGTGACTGCTAATAGGCATAGTTTCTTTTTGGGGTGATGTAAATGTTCTAGAATTAGATAGTAGTGATGGCTGTACAACCTTGTGAACCTACTAAAAACACTGAACTGTACACTTTATAAGGATGAATTTTATAGTGTATGAATTGTATCTCAATAAAACTGTTATTTTAAAAATGAAAAAAAAATTGTTGGTTAAGATTCAAATTGATTTCATGAACTAGATCAGATGATCTCTCTAGTAGCTTCTGATTCTCACAAAAGTTAAATTTTATTCAAACCTACAATGCCCAACATGTTTACCTACATTTTTTTAATGTAGTTTTCAAGACAATTCTGCCAATTGAGGCTCAGAAAAGTTAAGTAACTTGCCCGAGGTCATCAGCAATTACATGGAGATAAAAAGTATTTAGTTTTGACTCTAAAATCTCAACTCTTCTAATATGCCATGATCACACATTTCTGAATATATCATAGTTGTAATGAACAAGGAATTCCTGGTGGCGTAGTGGTTTAAGTGCTGCTAACCAAAGGGCTGGCAGTTCAAATCTGCCAGGCACTCCTTGGAAACTCTATGGGGCAGTTCTACTCTGTCCTATAGGGTCGCTAGGAGTCGGAATTGACTTGATGGCAGTGGGTTTGGCTTTTGGTTTTGTTTATAATGAAGCAAGCTTTTGAAAGAGAGAAAAAATTAAAAGACTGATTATTACTTAATAGCTGGAACTAAGTTTTGACACATTTAGTTGTTCAAAGACCGAATGATACAGCAGTTGATTATTCTTCAGTAGAATTATACATTTAATAACCAAATCACACATCTACACATATATTCTAATTTTTAATATTTAGCTTAGTTCTAATTTTAGTAATTTGATCAAATCCGAAAAATTTCAAGTGGTTCTAACACTTTAAACATAAAACCTAGAATTAATAGGTTTAACCATTTCAGTTTGGGGGAGCGGGACCATTGAAACAATGGCTAATAAAGTTTGTTTGGAAATATCTACAGCAGTTGAAGAAAAATGTGATAGCTAAAATAATTAACTTTTTAGAAATATGCCGAACTAAAACTCAAGGTTTCTTGGCAATGGAATTTTGTTTACTGGTTTTAAACTTTACTTTAAAAGTCAACCTTGAAAAAGTTTACTAAAATCAGCCAAAATTCTAATATAATCAATGGTCACTCAAAAGTCAGAAAGAAATGTGGAAGAGATATTTTACTTTAAAATGTCCAACACTGGAATACTTCTTTAATAGCCTGAATGTCCAGAGGATATCTGGCAAAAAAATATATACACATTAATCAAGACTGATACATGCTATTATTAACATTATGAAAATGTTTTATTCACCCTAATTTTCTTCCCCTTTTTGGGGCTTTTTTTTTTTTTTTCCCCTTATTCTTCTTCACAATAGCAGCATCTGGTATAGATTAGAAAGCCCCTAATCAGAAATATCAAGAATTTCCTTGTTAGCCACAAAACAGCTCACCATGGAGGTGTGTGTATATGTCTGTCTTTTCCTGGGATCTCTTCGAAGGAATATCATATAGTTACACATAAGATAGCAGTCTTTCCTAGTTTACCCTTTTAAATATTTCATCACCTGTATTCACTTGTCCACTTTCTTGGCCCAGAATTACTTAGCTGTGAACTCAAAGAAAGTGAAATCTATAATCTAGAGATATATGAAAATTATTCTACTCTACTCCATCCACTCTAACCTGCATCCTGTTCTTTCCTCAAGCTTTCTCTCACAAGGTAGTTTGCTTTGCTAACGGAAGAGAAGACAGTGATATTTATTTGTATCAGTCTTAAAAACCCATGCCAATTTAAGGAAAGTTGCTTCCCTAAGATATCAAAATTTTTACTATTTATAGTATTTATAATACTAATATTAAATATTCACTTGAAACTAAGTTCCCATGTTACTAATCTCTAATTTTAGATAAAATTCTCACTGCTTTCAAGCATATTCTGTTCATCCCATCTATTTCTATCAATTCCATTCCTGTACTTCTATTATTTATTATACATTGTCAAATTTACAAATACTTTCATAAAAAACACACAATCCCAGTCAATTAAACCTTTCCAATCACATTTTCAATTCTTAAATGAGTACTTTGACTACTCACAGATAAACGATGATGTATCATTTGGAAACTGAAGGCTCTCTCTCAAAGAAATTAATCAGTTGCCCCATCCCTTCCTTACTTAAAACCAACTGCTTCTGGCTGTGAAAAAGGCTGAGACATTGTCTCCTATAATGTGTGTATTAATCAAAATACTGGCAGGGGAGTACTATTTCCGGGAGAACTTCTGCTATAGTTTGATGAGTTAGCAGATTTTTAACATGAAAAAAATGTTCGTTACTACATTTCATTTTTAAATGAAAACTTAAAACTGATTATATCCAAAAATAGGCTATGACCGACCATCACAACTTCATAATTTGTTAACTTTTCATGCTCCCTATAATTAGCAGATATCTGCGTTGCTGAATATATTAACATTTAATCTATCACCTATTTCTCAAAATATTAAATCTTCTCCCATCCAAGAAACGAATTAAAAAATACTTGGTATTGTACTTCAAATTACGCTAAAATAAAATGTTTAAGAAAATCTTAATTTCAAGAATCATGCAAAGATATTCTTGAAAACCACAAAGGATTGCAAATCGGAAGAAAATGTAGCTGTCCTTTAATCTACACTTGTAGCAAAGTTAGCAAAGGAACGTACGATACATACAGACATACGAAAAAGCAAAAAATTTAGAAGAAATGTTCTCCGATTTTCTGTGCTTACCAAACAAACTTTTTCACTAAGTGAATTGGCTTAAGCTGTATTTGCTTCTTTAATGCGATTATATAAATATTGTCTATCAGATGAACATTTATGCTTAATACAGATGAAGCAAATGGACAAATACATTCATCTTAAAGAAATCTAAACAGAAAACCAGAAGAATCAATCCAGACTTGGGCTGGATATAGTACAATGTAAACTTCCTTCATGTCACAGAGAATATTTACAGAATGTTCTAGTAAAACAATTAAGGGATGGTGGATGATGAGGGTTAGTGAGAGACAATCAGGAATGAAGTATTTTTATTCCAACGAAACTCTTAGGAAAAAGAATAGCATAAAATTCCTTCATATAAATGTATTTTAGAAAAAATATGAAGTCTTTCAGTTCTCACTATAACATCTAAAGACATTTAACAGACTTCACTATCACTTAACACATGTCTACGGTTTCTTAAAACACACAGAAGCACGCACATTTGCTTTATCAACAAATATGGACCCTTGCATTCCCCTTGAGAATGGGAACAAGACAAGGATGCCCTTTATCACCACTCTTATTCAATATTGTACTGGAAGTTCTAGCTACAGCAATAAGGCAGTAAAGGGTATCCAAACTGGAAAGGAAGAAATAAAACCACTCTTAATCACAGACAACAAGAAAATCCCAGAGACTCCACAAGAAAGTTACTAGAACTAATAGAAGAATTCAGCAAGTGACAAGGTACAAGATCAGTGCACTAAATCAGTTGGGTGCCTATACACTAACAATGAGGACTCTGAAAAGGCAATCAAGGGGACAATACCATTTAAAATAGCCCCCAAAAGGATAAAATACCTAGGAATAAACCTAACCAGGGACGTAAATGACTTATACAAGGAAAACTACAAAACACTACTGCAAGAAATTAAAATAGATCTACACATATGCTCATGGATTGGAAGGTTTAACACTGTGAAAATGTCAATACTACCAAAAGCAATCTATAGATAAAACGTAACCCAGATCCAAATCCCAACAACTTTTTTTAATGAAATGGAAAAACTAATCCTCAACTTTATATGCAAAGGAAGGAGGCCCCAAATAGCTAAAGCCATATCGAAGAAGAAGAACAAGGTAGGAGGCCTCATGCTTCCCTATCTCAAAACTTACTATACAGCCATGGTAATCAAAACAGCCTGGACTGCTTCAATGACAGACACACAGACCAACAGAACAGAATTGAGGACCCAGAAATAAATCCATCCATCAGTAACTGATCCTCAACAAAGGGTTCATTTAATGAGGGAAGAAACAGTCTCTTTAACAAATGGTGCTGGCAAAACTGGGTATCTATACGCAGAAAAATGAATCAGGTTCCATACCTCACACCATGCACAAAAACTAACTCAAAATGGATCAAAGACCTAAACGTTAAAGCTAAAACTATAAAGTTCCTGGAAGATAACAAGATCAAAACGAATTTTTGACATGAATAGCCTATTAAACAAATGTACAAATGATAAAACTTAGGTAACTGTGACTTTCTAAAAATTAAATACTTACGCTTATCAAAAGACTTTACCAAGAAGTGAAAAGAAAACCTACAGACTGGGAAAAAAGTCTTTGACAGTGACAGATCTGATAAGGGTCTAATCTTTTAAAAATATAGAAAACTTCAACAACAAAAAGACAAACAATCAAATGGGCAATGGACATGAACAGACACTTCACTGAAGAAGACATTCAGGGAGCCAACAAAAACATGAAAAGATGTTTGTGATCATCAGCCATTAGAAAGACGTAAATCAAAACTATGACGAGATACCATCTCACCCCTGCACAAATGGCAATGATCAAAAAAAAAAAAAAAAAAACTGGTGAGGCTGTGGGGGAATTGGAACTCTTATATATATAAAATAGATATAAATAGATATAAAATGATAAAACCACTATGGAAAACAGTATGGCACTTCCTTAAAAAAGCTAGAGATAGAAATACCTTGTGATTCAGCAATCCCACTGCTATGTACATATCCTAGCAATATAAAGAGCAGTGACACGAATATATGTAAGCACACCTATGTTCACTGCAGCATTATTCACAATAGCAAAAAGATGAAAACAACCTAGGCGCCCCTCAATGGATGAGTGGATGAGCAAGTTGCAGAACACACAAACAATGGAATACTACATGAGGAGTCCATGAAACATAACATGGATGAATCTGGAGGACATTACACTGAGTGAAATAAAAAATAGTGCTATCGTGAGTGAAATAAGTCAGTCACAAAAAGACAAATATTGTATGGTCTCACTATTATAAAAAATCAAGGATAGATATATACACAGAAAGCAAAATTCTTTGATGGTTGCCAGGGATAGGAGGGAGAAAGAGGGGGAATCACTTTATAGGTAGTAGACACTTGTTAGTGATGGGAAAGGCAATCCTAAATATAAGTGAAGTCAGCACAACTTGACCAAGGTAAATAAAGACACGAAGAAGTACACGTGAAAAACGGACAATTTCGATAAGTGCTGTAACACATACAATTCTGCAACAACAGCAAAACAACCAAAAATATGTGTGTGGTTATACAGGTAAATACAGATGCATGTATGTGTATAGGAAGGCATATGTGAGTAAATGCACATGCATGTATAGGTTTATCTGTAGGCATATGTACATACATGTTTGTGTGTGTTGCATATATATCTACATATATAACAAACCATAGGAAACAGTTATGGAGGCTTCCTAGACATATCCAAACAACTCGTGGGATTAGTTTACTGGATCAAAAGGCTTGGGACCATCGTCTTGGGGGACAACTTAGTCAATTGGCATAACATAGTTTACAAAAAAAATGTTCTGCATCCTAGTTTGGTGAGTAGCATCTAGTGTCTTAAAAGCTTGTGAGCTGCCATCTAAGATACAACTATTGGTCTCCATTCACATGGAAAGAAACCCTGGTGGTGTAATGGTTAAGAGCTATGGCTGCTAACCAAAAGACTGGCAGTTTGAATCCATAGGCGCTCTTTGGAAATCCTATGGGGCAGTTCTACTCTGTTTTATAGGGTCACTATGAGTCGGAATCAACTCAACAGCAATGGTTTTTTGTTTTTTTTTTTTTGGTATTCATATGGAGCAAAAGACAATGAAGGAAATCAAATGCTCAAAAAAGAAACTAGTCCATGGGACTAACAACCCACACAAACCACAGCCTCTTCTACCCTGAGACCAGAAGAACTAGATGGTGCCTGGCTACCGCTACTAACCCGTTTTCACCAGGAACACAATAGAAGGTCCTGGATAGAAAAGGAGGAAAATGTAGAACAAAACTCAAATTTCTAAGACAGGCCAAACCTACTGTTCTGACAGAGACTGGAGAAACCCCTGAGACTACTGCCTTAAGATACTCTTTGAACTTGGAATTGAAGCTATTTCTGCAGGTCACCTTGCAGCCAAATAATACATTGGCTTATAAGATAAACAGTATCACCTGTGAGTAATGTGCTCCCTTACACAATTAACTATAAGAGACAAAACAGTCAACATTTACCCAAAAGCAAAGATGACAAGGCAAGGAGGGGAAGGGAAGCTAGATCAATGGAAACAGAACAAACAGAATGGAAATAATGAGAACGCTGACACGTAAAAATTCTCAACAATGACTCAGAGCAATTTATATAAAATTATTCCAGGGGAAACTAATTTGCTGTGTAAACTTTCACCTAAGACACAATTAAAAAAAAAAAAAGAAATGCGGACCCTTAATGAATCTAATACAAAAGCTGATGATGCAGATGTAGTAGAAACTGCTCCAGAAGTGGGATAAAGAGACTTAGTGAGGGACAAATCTAGCCTTTGGGCAGGTGAGAAAAAGGTACTCCACTCTGGGTAGCCACAGCTCGGCCCCATGAAGCACATCTGGGTGTCAGTTCCCCACTCAAACTCTGCTTTGTATAGTACACCACTGCAGAGCCAGAACCGGCAAATTCAAACACGGCCCTACCACTATCAGCTGTGCTGTCCTAAACAAGTGACTTAACCCTGAGGCTCAATTTCTTCACCTCCAAAATGGAGATTATAGAGACCTGTTAATAGGATTATTGTGGGTATATTACACACAATGGCATTTGCTAAATCACCTAGTACAGTGCTCAACAGACACTCAAGTGAATGGAAAAACAACAAAAACTCTCCTTCCACAGAAGAGTGGAAGTCTCCTTCTCTTCACATCTATAAATAATACATTGCCAAGAAATAAAATATTTCATTTAAAGTTAGCTTGGTTTCAAAGAGAGCACAATTAATATATATATCCCAGCATTTCTCAAATTGAGTTGTACCAAGTCCTAACTGTAATTCAGTGAGCAGCCAGGTATGTGCAGGAAGGGGGCACTAAGTTCAATGAGCACTCAACATCAACTTCTCTTGGAGATTCATAATGCCTATTAGCATTCTAAAGGCTCCAAGAAGTTGTGTAGTAAGAAGCTGTTTATCTCGTTTAATCCAGTGTTCTCAAATTTATCTGATCACAAGAATTTGGTGGGAGGAGCAGATTTTATGTGTCGATGCCATATGAACAATACCAGTCCCTCTTCTTGCCAGTCATTAATTTAAGAAATCAAATAGATTTTCAGCTACACATATTAACTTAATTACTATATTTTACAAACTTTAAGGAAATCAAAAATTCGAAATCTGAAAATTGCTTTTTCAGTTTGTGAGTTTCATCTAAAAGGTGAGTTTCGAGGATTTAAATGTTAGGTCACACGTAGAAAATTTTAATTCAAAGATTATATCTAAAAAAACATGTTGCAGTGACTGAACTTATTTAAGCCACATACTTTAGCTCTACCTGGCTCACAGTAAGAACTGACCTTGGTCTAGAATTTGAAGGTACCATTTCTTACATTCTCTTACCCCACTCTTCCTTCCCACACACATTTATGTTAAGGCATACACAAACTAAAGCAAAAACATTCTGCTGTTTTTACTCACCTAATATTTTCACAGCATAATGAGGACTTTCTAGGACAATTCCTTCTTCTGTATCAAATATAGGGTTATCTATTCCAGTCTTTGGAGGAATTTGGGCTAGTTTCTTAAGTCTCATGGAAGAATTAAGGTCAAGTTCTTGTTTCTTCCCTTCTTCCTCTCGCCTACGCCTCATGTCTTCCTGTTGTTGCCGAATGCGTTCCAATTGTGCGCTTCGACGTACTGGCATCATCCTGGTGCCCAAATCTCCTGGGCAGTCAACAGCCATCTCTCGGTGCTTCTGGTGTTCCTCTGGTGATGCAAGATCAACATTTTTTACTTCGTTGTCTGATTCCTCTGTAACATGCCCATTCATATAGGATGTTGTCATGGTTATCTATAAGAACCTGTACCACTTTTTATAAATCAATTTTTCCTATAAAGCCAATTCTCTTGATTCTGTAGTATAAAATCCATGTTACTTCCACAAAAAAAAAAAAAAAAAAAACCACAAAAACTTCTCACATCACATAATAATGCTATGAAAAATATCCACGAAGGAAATCTATGGGGAAAGATGAGGGGAAAAATGTATAAGAATTACAATACAAAAGGAAATTTTACATAGCTCATTTCTAATCTCACATAATATAGAAATATCTAGCAAGTATATAATATAATTTTGCTACACTGGTGAGGCACTTTCCTTTCATTTTACAGATAATGCCCAGGAAATCAAGATGTCTCAAAAAAAATCTACAGAATCTGAAACATACTGTTTAATTTTACAGCTGAGAAAATGGATACACTGAAAAAGGAATTCGCTTAGTAAAGTTTAGCAAAGTAAGAAAGCTTTAGGTACTAGTTTGGTAGAGAACAGGTTGCTTAAGGTATAAAAAAGTGTTTAATCATCTTTGTATAGTTGTCTCAACACACTACTTTACACTCAACTATTACACATGGGATAAATAACTCCCTGGTTAACTGTTAAAGAAACCAATGAAGATCAATTGACTTGGTACAGAGCAAACTGTGCTGGTGGATCACCTGAGATATTAAACAATATTTGGGGGCAGGGGGCAATTCATCTTTAGGAGTTCATGAGATAAAGAAGATACTTAACAAACAAGAAATTTTAATTAGCAGCTAAGGCAGAAAAGGACTACTTTGGTTATCAATCTATATAATCAGTCACATTAAAAAGAAACGGGGTTAACTCTTTATGGGGAATCATTTAGAGAAAATGATAATATCTATTACCACTCAAAAAATTTTAAAGTCATAAACCAAAGTCATAATGTACAGCAAAAAGAACATATTGGAAAGCTTATTTTTAATTCTGGTTCTGCTACTTCTTCTGGCTTTATGATTTGAGGCCAGTTAGCTACCCTCTCTGAAGAACCTCAGATTTCTCATTTAAAAAACTTACTCATAAGATTGTTGTGAGTTTTAAATGAAATAATACATGCAAATTTTAAAACAAAATACATATATGTATATTAATTCTTATATTAATTTGATTCTCCTATTTTAAGAAAAGTCCGTTGACAGTATTTTAGACAAGAAAAATATTTTACTGATGACACTGGCTTGTCTTCAAGCCATTTCTCAGTCATAAACAGGCAGATTATTTATATCTGTGTAAACCCACATATTAAATCTAATTAATCTTCTTTCACTCAAGGTTTCAAAAATATTTACAATAATAAACCAACTTTCTCCTTGAGTTGAGCCATCACTTCAGTAAATAAGTTGGTTAGAGCATGATGCCAACAAGGCAAAAGTTGTTTTTTCAGATAATATTCCTAATACCAGGCAATCTTCTCTCAAACAAACACCTAGAGTCACACTGAAAACAGGTACAGAAGACCTAGACTACCAGGAAAATCACTAGGCCAACAACGAAAAAAATGGAGGCAAGCTACATGAACCATGAGAACTACATTTCCACATGAATTTTAGTAGATTCTTCTGATTTCCATCCAACTTTACCACTCTCTCTTTTTAACTATAGTGATCTACTAATAAGTACTTATTTACCATTAGATTTCTTTCTATTTCATTAGAATGAGAGCTGTTAGATTTATGTCAGGCAATTTTTAAGCTTCATATGTTGATTACATGCAGATGCAAATTCAGCTAATTTAATGTTTTCATTACAAGTAAGCAGAAATTTGTGTAGGAGTTACTGTAGTGCTCTGCTTAAGTTTAATTTTAAAAATCTAAGAGTGTACGTACTCCCAGAAAGTTAAAACTCTCAACCACCTCTATTTACAAAAATTTACTGGATATTAAAAACCAAAGTTAAGAATGAGTAATATATATTGTACTTAATATGTATGCTAGTTTACAAAAACTATGTATCTGAAATTAAAACTCTCAGCTTAACAACCAACAGACTGCAGTCTTATTCACTATGGGGGGAAATTACAGACCATGAAAGAGACTGAGTCAGGTGCTCAGGGTCAGAGTTCTCACACTTAGGCTACTATCATGCTTGTCTATCTGGATCTAGCCTTTTCCTCTGCAAAAAAAATTTCTGCAACCCGGTATTAATCCACTTAAAATTCCATTTGATCATCTCCTCAAAGTATTCACAGCCTACTGGGACGGAATGTAAAGAAAATAAATGATTATTCTTCCCCAGTTGGTCTCTCCTCACTAGATTAAAAATCCATTGAAGACAGGGGGTCATGTCTTATTTTTATACCCCAGCGCTTAGCATAATACAAGACCTATAGGAAATTCTAAAAAGTATTTGTTGAACTAAACTTTGAAATGTCACAAATTTGAAGGACACACAGTGGATTCTACAACTTAGTCTGTGGTAAGGGTGAGAGGAAACACTCAAAACATAAGAATACATTTCTTTGTGCTGTATTTCAAAGAACAACTAAAAACTAGCCAGATTCAAAACAAAACAAACAGCCAGATAGAAAAACAGTATGTTCCAAGTAGAGGGAAACACATGACCAACAGAAAGGAGGAGTATGATAGTAAGGTACTTTCAGAAAGCCGAATACAATGCAATGAAGCTGGATGGAACGATGGGAGGATATAATACATGAATAACTATGGAAACTGGGAAGGCAAGCAAAGGGCCAAACTGAGAAGTATTTGAGAGCTAAAGACTTTGGCCTCTACCCTGAAAGTATTAAGAATCACTAAGGAATTCTTAAACAGAGGATGATATGATTATAGTTACTTTTATAGAAAGTGGAGGTTGAAGTGTGGAGGACTGACTAAAGGATGGCAATGGACCAGCTTAAAGGCAACTATAAGAAATGGGGAAACTCTGGCAGCGTAGTGGTTAAGAGCTACGGCAGCTAACCAAAACGTCGGCTGTTCGAATCTACGAGGCACTCCTTGGAAACTCTATGGGGCAGTTCTACTCTGTCCTATAGAGTCACTATGAATCAGAATCAACTTGACGGTAACGGGTTTAGTTTTTTGTTTTATAAGAAATAAGAAATGGGGTCCTGAACTAAGACAGTGAGAGTAAAGATACATTCAAGAAATTCACGGGCATAGAATCAATAGAACTTGGTGTCTATATTAATATAAGAGGGCAAAATGATACGAACAGGAGGAAGAGGATGAGTCAGGGGAAGTAGGCACAGTAATGCCAATAGTAGTAATAACAAGTACAGCTAACATTTCCTGAGCACTTTTTTATGTGTCAGGCAGTATTCCAAGCACTTCACACAGTGAAGTAAGTATTCACTTACTTAATATTCATTAGAACTCTAGAAGTAGGCCTCTTTTTCAGAACAAGGAATGAAGACTAAGGTAGGCCTTAAAGACAGGATGTAGGAATAAGGAAGGAGCAATACAAACTAAAACCAGGAAGAAAAAAGGCATGGGAAAAGTACAAATAAGAAGGGTAGTTTAACTAAAGCAGTCAGTTTGTACAGGAGAGTGGTGGAAGATATGGCCAGAAAACTTGATTGGGTACAGCTCATACAAGGTCTTAAATATAAGTCCTAACTCTCTAGACAGACAGTCATCAAAGATTTTGAAAAGAGGAATGATTTACACATAAATTTAATTGAACATTTATCCCTGGCTAGGAACTAGGCTTATAAAAAGTGGGTCTCTGCCCATTAGTCTAACTACCTAAATGTCCTGTCAGCTCAAACCAAACCCATTGCCATCAAGTCTATTCCGACTCATAGCAATCCTGTATGGCATAGTAGAACTGCCCCATAGGATTTTTAAGGCTGTAAATCTTTTTTTTTTTGTTTTTGTTTAAATCTTTACCGAAGCAGACTGTCACATCTTTCTTCCACAGAGCAGCTGATGGGTTTGAACTGTCGATTTTTCAGTAAGCAGCCAAGCTCTTAACCACTGTGCCACCAGGACTCCTCAAATGTCCTACAATGATCTAGAAATTCATGTGTCCAAAATTAAACTCATATTAGAAGTTCTTCTAGAATTCTGTAGTTTTAGCATGAAACAGGCAATCCATGAATATTCTAGCTCATACCAAAAAAAAAAACAAACCCAGTGCCGTCGAGTCGATTCCGACTCATAGTGACCCTATAGGACAGAGTAGAGCTGCACCATAGAGTTTCCAGGGAGCGCCTGACAGATTCGAACTGCTGACCCTTTGGTTACCAGCTGTAGCACTTAACCACTACGCCATCAGGGTTTCCATTCTAGCTCATATATGTAGTCAATATATTTAATAAACAGTGAAAGAGTCTCTGTCCAAAGGAATTACACTACACCTCTCAAAAACAAAGCTTTTTGATAGTTCAGAAGACTAGTAAATGACCGAATGAGAGAACTACTTCCTTTTATGCAAATAATAAACTGTCATTTGGAAGACAGGCCTGGAGATCTGCTTCTGAAAGGTCAAAGCCTTGAAAACCCTATGGAGCAGTTCTACTCTGCACACGTGTGGTTGCAATGAGTCGGAATCAACTTGACGGCAACTAACAACAACATGCAGATAACGGAGTTACAAGTTACTGGCCCTAAGAGTCTTCCTCCCTTCTCAGTCCAAACAAACATCTCAAAAGGTCCACATTTCAAATCCTTATCAGAATCCTGTCTCCCACACCCTCCCCAAAAAATAACAAAAATCTTTTACGCAGTCCACGAAGCAAGAAAACAAATTTTTCAAGCTGGTAGGCTAAAGCTGTTTAAAGGCTAACTTCAAAAGAGTGGGGGAGAAGAGGCTTTGCTTGTATGAATTAGCTATGATAAAAGGAAGCTAAATAAGCTTCACTGGAGATGTATAAATGATTGAGGGTGGGGGGCCTGAAATAGGCTGAGGGGTACAGGCCCACTGAAAGCTCAATACCAAGAAGCAGAATCATTTGTGTATGAGCTGTGGAACACAGTACAAGTTAGCAGGAAGACAATTTCCTATATATCATTTTCCTGATTCTTAAGCAAAGGTAAATATAAAGCAAACACTTCATATGCATAAACATGGTCAGTATACACTAGTGTCCAGAACTCTAGAATTTTTTTCAGTTCATCCTTTCTCCCCATCTCCTGCAAATAATGTCCTTTGACCAGCAGCTGGGAAGTCTCATTTTAAGTGATCAGCATTCCTCAGACATTCATTCTAAGGGGTTGGACTATTTGCTTCCATAGAAACAGCTTTGTCAGCTAACATGGGATTCAGGCCAAGAACAGTGAAAAGAACTTACATTATTCAAATTAGAAGACCTTGTCTACTAACCTCTTAGCTTCTCTTCTCTGGTTTTTCACAGAATTCAGGGTTTCTTAGTCTGTAAAATAGAAAAATGAGATGATTAATCAAGTGTAAAAGTCTGCAGTGTTTTTTAAGGGGAAGAAGGAGAAGGGAGGCAAATTAATTCAATGACACCCAATTCTGTTCATAGATTGCTATGATTTCTTAGTGGGAAGTTGTAAAAATGCACCCAACTTCTAAGTCTCTAGTGGACATCAGCTAAACTCAATATCAATCATCTAAAATCAGTGATGAGAAAGACTCAATTCAAAAGCTTTTTAAAAAGGGGATAAGCCATTTTAGCAGATTTTTTTTCATGATGCTTTTTGACTTCTAGGTTAATTTAAGGCTCAAACAAAAACGCAGTTGTTTCTTTTAACTACAACTTCTGGATCTATTTTAAACATAACACGTAATTGATGATGCCAAGAAAGTAAGACGTTTAGGATCCAGAAAGATCAAAAAAAACTTTTTTTTGACACACAGGAACCACAGTTAACTAACGGGGAAATGTTGGTGCTGTCATGAAGACCAAGAAAGAAGAGCATCCTGCACTAACGGAGTTTACATTCTGGTAGGACAACAATAAGCAAACAAACGATTTCAGAAAAAGGGCTACAGAGAAAGTAACACAGGGTAAAATAATAAAAAGTGATGTCTGAACAGGGCAAAATTAGATAAAATGGTCAGGAAAGTCTATTTTTAGGAGGTGATATTTGAGTTACATGACAAAAACCAGCCATCCGAATATCCAGAAACAAAAAGTTTCCAGGTTGAGGGAACAGAAAGTGCATTTCTTTATGGATGTTTCCCCCAAAATCTTAATTGTACTACTATCTCCAATATTTTTATCTTCCTTAGCTGTACCATCCAATCAGTTGCCAAACTCATCGATTCTGTAAGGATTTTTAGAATCCATTATCCTAAATTAAGCATTCATTCTTTTCTCATCTGAACTATTTTAATAGTCTGATTTCATTTCCTCCCTAATTATCCCTAGCCCCATGTGCCTAACACATTCTCTTTTTTCAAGTCCCAATTTAAATGCTATCTTCTCCAGGAAGTCACCACTGCTGGTGTGAATGTAAGATGAAAATCGATTTGGCGCTTCCAAAAAAAAAAAAAAAAATTTTTTTTTTTTTTTTTTAAAGCTATAAATAGAAGTACCACACGATCCAGCAATCCCACTCCTAGGAATAAATACTAGAGAAATACGAGCCATCACACAAATAGACATACACACACCCATGTTCACCGCAGCACTGTTCATAACAACAAAAAGATGGAAACAACCTAGGTGCCCATCAACAGATAAAGGGATAAGCAGACTATGGAACACTATGCAATGATAAAGAACAATGATGAATCTGCCAAGCACCTCACAACCTGAATGAATCTGGAGGGTATTACGCTCAGTGAAATAAGTCAATCACCAAAGGACAAATATATGAGACTATCACTGAAAAAACTCATGAAAATGTTTACACACAAAAAGAAACAATCTTTGATGGTTACGAGAGAGGGGAAAGGTGGGAGGGAAAAAACACTAAATAGACAATAAATAAGTGGTAACTTTGGTGAAGGGTAAGAGAGTACACAATACTGGGGAAGCCAGCACAACTTGTCCAAGGAAAGGTCATGGAAGCTCCACAGACACATCCAAACTCCTTGAGGGACCAAATTACTGGGCTGAGGGCTGTGGGGACCATGGTCTCAGGGAACATCTAGCTCAAATGGAATAACATAGTTTACAAAGAAAATGTTCTACATTACACTTTGGTAAGGAGCATCTGGGGTCTTAAAAGCCTGGGCAGTCATTTAAGATTCTCCACAGTTCTCACCCCTTCTGGAGCAAGGGAGAATGAGGAAAACCAAAGGCACAAGGAAAAGATCAGTTCAAAGGACTAATGGACCACAACTACCACAGCCTCCACCAGACTGATTCCAGCACAACTAGATGGTGCCCAGCTACCACCACTGACTGCTCTGACAGGGATCACAATAGAAGGTCCTGAACAGAGCTGGAATAAAATGTAGAACAAAATTCTCACTCACACACACACACAAAAGACCAGACTTACTGGTCTGACAGAGACTAGAGAAACCTCTAGGGTATGGCCCCTGGACACCCTTACAGCTCAGTACTGAAATAACTCCTGAGGTTTACCCTTCAGCCAAAGATTGGAGAGGACAATAAAACAAAACGAGGCTAAAAGGGCACACCAGCCCAGAGGCAAGGGTGAGAAGGCAGGAAGGGATGGGAAAGCTGGACAAATGGAAATAGGAAACCCAAAGTTGAGAAGCGGAGGATGTTGATATGTCATAGATTTGGCAACCCATGTCACAAAACACGTGTATTAATTGTTTAATGAGAAACTAATTTGCTCTGTAAACCTTCATCTAAAGTACAATGAAAAAAACTTAAAAAGTAAATAAACTTTCCTGGCCTTTCTCTCACCAATGCAGTTTTCAATTTTCTTAAAAATTTCTTTATAATAAGCCCCCGTCATTGTCCTGTGTCCTTCAAGAAAATCTACCAAGATTACCCCTTTGGAATTCCAAAAAACAGTCACCATAACCTTCTGAGTGGTTTCCCTCTCTTGGTTCATCTTTGAGGTCTTCCCGGCCTTTCTCAAAACACTTGATCCATCTAAAAATTGTTGTTTCACGTGGGGCAGCATTCCCATAAACTTGCTGCAAAGCTTCAATGATTTGGGAATATGTCCACTTGAGTTCTGTTAAAAATGTGATATTAGCCCTGACCTCAAAATTGTTTTTTTCCATGGGCACAAAAAGTATCCATTTTTTTCTGAAGGCACCCCAACGACACTAAGACAAGTATATTACTGAGAGAACTTTTCTTCTGCCATTCACTGATCACAGAGACATGTTTAAACAACTTTTGTTTGGAATAAACACATACGTGTATGAACTGGAACCCTAATAACAATACTTTTTTTTTTTTTTAATTGTAAATAGTTATATTCATATGTGTGTTGCAAACATAGCTCAAAACAATGCCTGGTCTACAGTTAGTGTGATACAAGCGTTTACTATCATTATCATTACAAGGGGGCCATGATGTGGACTAATTTCCAGATGCATAGCACAGACAAGTGTTACAGATTCTTATGAGAGGGAAAATTTATGTGTAGTGAGAATGGTCAGAACAGGCTTCAACAAAGAGGTGAGAAGATGTAAATTAGATCTTGAAGGAGAGAATCACAGAACTGAGAGTTGATGGGGATTCAGCACTCACGCAATCGATGGCTTTACCTCACAGAAGATCAAGGGCCCCAGGGGAGAGGTGGACTTCCAGTGGTTATCCAGCTAGTTGGGTGCACGGCTCTGACTAGAACCCAGTTCTAATGATTTCCAGATCTGTTTGTTTTACCGTTCTGTCTCCAAGCAACTCCTGTCCAAGTCATTCTAGGGTAGCTAAAATTAGAGAGCTATGCCTCCTTAATCCATACGAATGCTTCCTCTTGGGGCACTAATACCAGTCTGAGTTTCATATATGGCCTTTTCTCTGCCATTTCCTTGGGAAAGATTCAGCAGAGCAATGAATTTGACAATCACAGGAAAGATCTTTCACAGAAACATGGGAAATGGATAATCATGAACAGGCTCTAGGTGCTAACAACTAACATTTATTGAGTACCTTCTGTGTCAGGTACCACATTTTGTAATTTTAACTTCCACAGTAATCCTCCTTTATACAGAAAGAAAAACTAAAGTCTTAATTTCTTGGTATCTTAGCTTCATAGTTTGCCAAAGGTCTCATAATAACAAAATGATTGGACCAGAGTTTATACAATGGTCTATCAGAATCCAAGGTCCATATTCTAACCCTGGGACAGAAAGGTGGTTGCACTGTGTGTACAAACACCAAGTGATCAGTAGTGCCTGCCTGGAGCACTATCGTGAAAAACTGTGAGCACAGATGTTGGATCTGTGGCAGGAATAATGTACAGTCAGCGATGTCTGCCATGGGTAATAGATCCAGAATCAGCAGTACTAAAACTGCATTTGCTGGGCTGGCTAACATCAGCCTGTACTACCCAGAGTCCAGGCTGAGGCTATCAGTGAGAGGATTCACTTCTTTCAGAGAGAGGGGGTCGACTTGATGTCACACAACAACAACAGCATCTTATAGTCTCTGAGTGGCACAAATGGTTAAGTGTTCATCTACTAACCAAAAGGTTGGCAGTTTGAATTCACCCAGAGGCACCTCAGAAGAAGGACCTGATGATCTACTTCCTAAAGGTCACAGCCACTGAGAACCATACAGAGTGCAGTTCCGTTTTGAAACACACTGGGTCACCGTGAATCAGAATCAACTTGATGGCAACTGGTTTGGTTTGGTTTGCTTTAATAGAGTAGCAACACTTTTTGACTAACCCTCTATCCTTACCATACAACCAGATAATCCCAATCTTAGGTATCTGCTCAAGAGAAATGAAAACTTATGTTTATAAAACAAAAACAAAACCACCTATATGCAAATGTTCATAGCAGCTTTATTCACATTTGCAAAAAAAAAAAAAAATCTGGAAAGAACATAAATGTCCTTCCACTGGTAAATACATACACTGATAACCCACACAATGGAATACGTCTTAGCCACAAAAAGGAGCAAAGTACTGATACACTACAACATTAATGAATCTTAAATGCATTATGCTACGTGAAATAACATTGCATTTATATAGCATTCTGAAAATAGCAAAACTATAGTCGGAATCGACTCGACAGCACTGGGTGGTAGGTTATAGGGACAAAAAGCAGATCAGTGGTTTCCCAGGATGGGGGAAAGGGGTTGACTACAAAGGGGCACAAAAGAATTTGGGGGGATGATAGAACTATTCAATATCTCAATTGCGGTAGTAGTTACACAACTGTATGAAGCTGTCACAACTCATAGACCCATATACCAAAAGTGATGAGCTTCACAGTATATAAACTATAAAACACAGTGAAAAATGAAACTACAGTAATTAAGACGATATATGTGGTATCGGCAATGGAACAGAATATATTAATAGATCAATGTAACACAATTAAAAAGAAAAACCATTGCCATCTAGTCAATTCCAACTCGAGGCGACCCTATTTAAGACAGAACAGAGCTGCCTCATACGGTTTCCAAGGAGTGGTTGGTGAATTCAAACTGCTGGTCTTTTGGTTAGCAGTCAAACACTTAACCACCACACCATCAAGGCTCCGTGTAACACAAAAGAGTCCAGAAATTAACCCATATTTTCAACAAAGCTGCTAAGATATTTGAATAGGAATCGTGCTGTAACAAATGGATATCTATATGGAAAAATAATGAATGTAAATCTTCATTCACATCATATATAAAAACTAAGTTGAAATGGATCATAGACCTAAAAAATAGAACTAGAAGAAAGCACAGGAGAAAATCTTTATGACTTGAATTAAGCAAAGATTTTTTAAGCAGGATACAAAAAGCACAAACCATAAAAAGAAAACATGGTAAGTTGAACTCAAAGCTATAAACGAGACCAGACTTACTGGTCTGACAGAGACTGGAGAAACCCTGAAGAGTATGGCCCCCAAGACGCTTATAGCTCAATATTGAAGTCACTCCTGAGGTTCACCCTTCAGCCAAAGATTAGACAGGCCCATTAAACAAAACGAGACTAAATGGGCACACCAGTCCAGGGGCAAGGACAAGAAGGCAGGACGGACAGGAAAGCTGGTAATGGGGAACCCAACAGGAGAGTGTTGACACGTCATGGGGTTGGGAACCAATGTCACAAAACAGTATGTGTATTAATTGTTTAATGAGAAACTAATTTGCTCTGTAAACCACCTAAACAAAGTACAATTAAAAAAAAAAAACTATATTTGTTCTTAAAAAGACACTGCTAAGAAAATGAAAAGGCAAGCTACAGAGAGGGAGAAAATACTTGTAAAATATTTATGTCAGCTATATATAAAGAACTCTTTGTTGTTACTTGTCATCAAGTTGGCTCCAACTCACGGCAACTTCACATATAACAGAATGAAATGCTGCCCAGTCCTGTGCCATCTTCATGATCGTTGCTATATCTGAGTCCAAGAGAACTCTTACAACTCAGTAATAAGTTAAAATTAGGGCTTCACCGAAGAAAATAAACAAATGGCAAAAATAAGCACTTGAATAGATACTCAACATCATTACTCATTAAGGAAATGCAAACTAAAACCACAATGAGATACTGGCATAAGGACAAGACATACAGATCAATAGAATAGAACTAAGAGTCCAGAAATACTCCCACATTTAGAGTTAAATGATTTTCAACAAGGACGCCAAGACAATTCATTGGAGAAAAAACAGTCTTTTCAACAAATGGTCCTGGAACAACTGGATAACCACATCCCAAAGAATGCAGTTGGGCTCTTACCTCACATCATATATAAAAATTAACTCAAAAAGGATCAAAGACATAAATGTAAGAGCTAAACTATAAAATATAAAACTCTTAGAAGAAAACATACACATATCTTTGTGTATATCTAGGCAATGGTTTCTTGGATACGGTATCAAAAGCAAAAGCAACAGCAAAAAAAAAGTCAGACATCATTAAAATGAAAAACTTTGTGTTTCAAAGGACACCATCAAGAAACTAAAGAGAGAGCCCACAAAAAGGGAGGAAATATTTGCAAATCACATATCTAATAAGGGACTTGTATCTAGAATAAAGAACTATTACAACTCAATAATAAAAAGACAAATAACCTAATTAAAAAATGGACAAAGGATCTAAAGAGACAGTTCTCCAAAGAAGATATACAAACAGCCAGTAAGCACATGGAAAGATGTTCAAGATCATTAGCCATCAGGAAAATGTAAATCAAAACTACAGTGAGATACCACTTCATAACAAAAAAGATGGCTATAAGTAAAAAGACAGAAAATAGCAAGTGTGGGGTTCAGAGAAATTGAAATCCTCACGCACTACAGGTGGGAAAGTAAAAATGATTCTGTTGCTGTGATCGTTAAGGTTGTGAGTCAACTTGGCTGGGCTATGATTCTCAGTGGTTTGGCAGTTATGATGTAGTTTGGCAGCTGTATGATGTGATCGCTTTCCATGGTGAGATTTGATATAATGTGATCACCTCCATGATGCAGTCCGCTGTGAGCAGCCAATCAGTTGAAGGGGAGTTTCCTTGGGAGTATGGCCTGCATCTAAGTGGACACTCTGGCAAGGCTTGTGGACTTTTGCTTGCTCTGGATCCTGCAGCTGGTTCCTATTTGCCTGACCTCTGGTTCTTGGGACATGAACTAGGAGCTTACCTGTGATCTTGCCTGCCAACCTTGGGATATACCAGTCTTCGCAGCCTCTGAGCAAGACCCCTGCTCTCTAACCTACCGATCTTGGGTTCACCAGCCCCTGCAGCTAAATGTACCAGGAGAAGCCTCCAGCCTGACTTACAGATTTGGGACGGTCCAGCCTCTACAACTTTGTGAGCTATCTCCTTGACAGAAATCTCTCTATATACATATTTACATGCTTTGCTGGTTTTGCTTCTCTAGAGAATCCAGCCTAAGACAGTCGCTGTGAAAAACAGTTTGCCAATTCCTGAAAAAGTTAAATATAAAATTACCATGTTGTTGTTGTTGTTAGGTGCCATGGAGTTGGTTTCAACTCATAGCAACACTATGTACAACAGAACGAAACACTGCCCAGTCCTGTGCCATCCTCACAATGGCTGTTCTGCCTGAGCTCATTGTTACAGCCACTATGTCAACCCATTTCATCAAGGGTCTTCCTGTTTTTCGCTGACCCTCTACTTTATCAAGAATGATGTCCTTTTCCAGGGACTGATCCTTCTTAACAATGTACCCAAAGTATGTGAGACATAATTTTGCTATTCTTGCTTCTAAGGAGCGTTCTGGTTGTCCTTCTTCTAAGACCGATTCGTTCTTTCTTTTGGCAGTCCATTCATTGCCAACACCTCAAAGGCATCAATTCTTCTTTGGTCTTCCTTATTCACTGTCCAGCTTTCGCATGCATATGAAGCGATTTAAAACATCACAGCTTGGGTCAGGCGCACCTCGGTCTTCAAGGACACATCTTTGCTTTTTAAGACTTTAAAGAGGTCTTTTGCAGCAGATTTGCCCAATGCAAAGTGTCTTTTGATTTCCTGACTGCAGGTTCCATGCGTGTTGATTGCGGATCCAAGTAAAACGAAATCCTTGACAGCTTCAAACTTTTTTCCGTTTATCATGATATTGCTTACTGGTCCAGTTGTGAGGATTTTTGTTTTCTTTATGTTGAGGTATAATCCACAATGAAGGCTTTGATCTTCATCAGTAATTGCTTCAAGTGCACTTTCGGCAAGTAAGGTTGTGTGATCTGCATAACGCAGGTTGTTAATGAGTCTTCCTCCAATCCTGATGTCACCTTCTTCATAGTCCAGCTTCTCGGATTACCTGCTCAGCATACTGATTGAATAAGCATGGTGAAAGGATACAACCCTGATGCACATCCTTCCTGACTTTAAACTACGCAGTATCCCCTTGTTCTGTTCAAACAACTGCCTCTTAATCCATGTACAGGTTCCTCACGAGTACAATTAAGTGTTTTGGAATTCCCATTCTTCGCAGTGTTATCCCTAATTTGTTTGTAAATTATCACATGATCCAGCAATTCCACTCCTTGGCATATACTCAAAAGACTTGAAAGCAAGGACTGAAACAGATACTTGCACACCAACATTCACTGGGGCATTATACACAACAGCCAAAAAGTGAAAACAACCCAGGTGTCCATCAACACACAAATGGATAAACGAAATGTGGTTTACACATACGATAAATAGTAATCAGCTGTAAAGATAAATGACATTCTGATACATGCCACGACATGGATGAACCTTGAAAACATTATCCTGAGTAAAATAAGTCAGGCAAAAAAGGACAAACATTGTATAATCCCACTTATGTGAAATATCTATAATAAGCAAATGTACAGGTACCAAAGTTTACTAGTGGTTACCAGGGTGGGTGGGAGGGCGAAAATGTGGAAGTACCGTTTAAGGGGTACTGAATTTCTGTAAGGGTGATGAAAAAACCTGAAAACGGATAGTGGAGACTGGTTGCACAACATGGTGAATGTAGTTAATGTCACTGAATTATGCACGTAAAAACTGCTGAAATGGCAAATGTTTTCTTATATGTATTTCGTCAAAATAAAATTTAAAAAGAAAAACGCTAAGCTGATACATTCCTCTTATTTTACAAATGACAAAGGTCCAGAAAATTTAATTCATTCAGCGAGGCTGAACAAACGCTCCGTGGCAGAGATCAATAAACTCATAAATTCAACAAAACAATGATAAGCAACAGAGCAGCAACAGAGTAAATGGAATAAAAAGTACTGCCAAATAAACTGCCTTACGCTGTATATTGAAATCTAAGTGCAAAAGCAAACACATTTTTAGTAATACATTCCAGCATATAATATATTCTCCATCATCAATTGCTTACGATCTGGCTGGAGAGACAAAACATATAGAAATGATAAATTAAATAGTTACATTAAGGGTAGCCCAAAGAAAGAAATACTAGAAATGTACAGGGCAAACATATTTAATGGTCACAGCTAATATTATTTATTAACTCCCTCTGCGTGCAGACCAGTGTGCTAAGTACTTTATATAGTTAATTCTCAAACAACCCTCCAAGTTTCATTACCATCATCCCCAATAACAAATGAGACATGTTTAAAGAAGCAAAATATCTTGCCCAAAGGACACTTCAAAATAAACATACTAGATAATTCTTACAATATCTTTGTGTGTAACTTAAAAAGAATTACTAACCCTATTTTATAGTAGGATGGTTACTTACATGGTCTGAGTACCTAGTGATGTTGGTAGTAGAGGTGGTAGTGGTTATAGTAGTAGAGGTAAAAGCAGTAGCACTATTTACCAGGCACAGTACCACAAATTTCACCTACATTATCTCAATTATCCTTCCAACTACCTTACGTTATCATTAGTTCACAGATGAGGAAAACAAGTATGGAGAGGTTAAGTTGCTTCCCAAGATCATAAATGTAATAAGTGGCAGAGCCAAGACTCATACTAAGTCTGTAGAGCTCCAGAACAGAAGCTTTTAACTTTTGCCATTCGTCTTAACCACTACTCAGCGGAGAGAAAGAAAAATTCCTATTGCTCATTAAGATTAATTCTTGGTTTAGTGTTTTGAAGGGTACCTTCTTAAGATTTCCTTCACTTGTTCATAAAGATTCTCTGAGAAACATTTGCAGACCCAAGTAGCTACTACAGGCAGTCCTTGGATTATGAACAAGTTCCATTCCTAAATCTGTCTTTAAATCTAATTTGCACATAAATCAGAACAGTTAGGTATAGTTCATATCTAACATCAGTTAGTCAAATGTTTGTCTTAGTATAATAGTGTATAGTGCACTTGCTTTTTTAATGTCTAAAGTTTGGCCTTACAGATTCCAGAGAACAATGGGAGTGCATCCTTCACCATGTCCTTCTGTAAATTTGGGTATTGCTCTGTTATAGCAGTACCTTGCAATACAAAGAAAAGTTGTGGGAACAAGAGATCCTCATCACTTTTTTTTTAAATCAGATCATTAAGCTGCTTATATACTATGTAAGGAGCCTCGGTGGCTCAGTGGTTAAGTGCTCCGCTGCTAAGTGAAAGGTCGGCGGTTTTAACCTACTAGCTGCTGTACAGGAGAAAAACGTGATAATCTGCTTCCGTATACATTACAGCCTCGGAAATTCTATGGGGCAGTTCTACTCTGTGCTATAGGGTTGCCATTAGTTGGAATTGACTTGATGGCACATAAGAACAACATGGAAACCCTGGTGCCGTAGTAGTTAAGTGCTACAGCGGCTAGCCAAAAGGTCAGCAGTTCGAACCTACCAGGCGGTCCCTGGAAGCTATACGGGGCACTTCTACTCTGTCCTATAGGGTTGCTGTGAGTCAGAATTGACTCGATGGCAACGAGTTTGGTTTGTTTTAAGAAAAACATATATTATGTGTAACATTCTTTGCAGTAAAAAATACTGTAAAAAAAAAAATCAGTGGAAAAATTCTCCATTTGCTCAGATCAAACACAAAGTTGAAGGTCTTTGGAGATATTCAAGGCCACACTGGAATGGTAGGAATTGGTTAGAAGCCAAAGAGTATCAAAGATATCAAATGTTTGGTTACTTGAACTGCCCCATTATCACCTTCAACTCCTCAATAATAAAAGATTAAATGCATCCAAAAGATTAGCAAAGTTTTTGAAAACAATAAGTACTACGACTAAAGGTAATTTATAACATTTCCGAACTGGCTAGAAAGGGATTTTGAACACGTCGGGGTAAAATTACCTGCAATGTGGCTTTTCAATATATTGCTACCAATCAAGAATATATACAGCCTAGTTGGAGAAAAAGAAGAATGGTCTAGACAAGGAATAGAGCCAGTGTAAGAGATAGACGATAAAGCCAGAGTTGACTCTGAATGCTAAGCTAAATTGTCTGAATCTTCTCTTGCAGGCAGTAGCAAACTATGGGTTTCTAAGTTGAAGGAAAAAAAAGAGAAAGTGTTTTTTTGAAAGATAAATGTAATCTACACTGTAACCAGAGTTATCTGAGAGAGGCCACTTGGGACAATGTTTTTACATATGGGTAGTAAAGGAAATACCAGAAAAAATGAAAAGAGATGATTTCAAACAATGATTATTATAAAGGATGATTTGATAGGATCTGGAGACCAAGAACCAAATATAATGCTACAATATTGAGCATGAAAACTGAACCTGGGAGAATTATGAAACCTTAAAAGAAACAGGAAAATTCAGAGAACAAGTTTTTTCCTCTGAGTGGGGATGGGGAGTAGAATTGGAAAGGACATGATAAATTCCACTTCAGAATATATTTAAAGTGGGAGTGTTTGGCAGGCTATTAATTGCTAGACAGTGACTCCAAAGAGGTCAGGCTAAAAATGACAATTTGTAATTTACATATTCATAGCTTACCTTTGTAAAGCTTTTAAGTTTCTACAAGAGTTTCAAGCACATTATCTCATTTGATCTCCACAATTGCCCTGAAAGGTAGGCAGATCAAGTACCTCCATTTTCCAGAAGATATGTGGGCATTAAGAGTTAAGTCATATACATCTAAGTCAACTGGCATAATAAAATCTATTAAGAAAACATTCCTCATCCCACTCTGGAGAGTGGTGTCTGGGGTCTGAAATGCTAGCAAGTGGCCATCTAAGATGCATTAACTGGTCTCAACCCACCTGGAGCAAAGGAGAATGAAGAACACCAAGAACACAGGGTAATTATGAGCCAAGAGACAGAAAGGGCCACATAAACCAGAGACTACATTAGCCTGAGACCAGAAGAACACCAAGAACACAGGGTAATTATGAGCCAAGAGACAGAAAGGGCCACATAAACCAGAGACTACATTAGCCTGAGACCAGAAGAACTAGATGGTGCCCGCCTACAGCTGATGACTGCCCTGACAGGGAACCAGCCGAGAACCCCTGAGGGAGGAGAGCAGTGGGATGCAGACCCCAAATTCTCGTAAAAAGGCCAGACTTAATGGTCTGACTGAGACCAGAGGGACCCCAGGGATCATGGTCCCCTGACCTTCTTTCAGCCCAAGACAGGAACCATTCCCAAAGACAACTCTTCAGACAGGAATTGGACTGGACTATGGGATAGAAAATGATACTGGTGAAGAGTGAGCTTCTTGGATCAAGTAGACACATGATACTATATGGGCAGCTCCTGTCTGGAAAGGAGATGAGAGGGCAGAGGCGGTCAGAAGCTGGCCGAATGGACACGAATATAGAGAGTGGAGGAAGGAGTGTGCTGTCTCATTGAGGAAGAGCAACTAGGAGTATATAGCAAGGTGTGTATAAATTTTTGTATGAGAGACTGACTTGATTTGTAAACTTTCACTTAAAGCACAATTAAAAAAAAAAAAAAGAGTTCAGTCACATAAACCAAAAAAACCCGTTGCTGTCGAAATTGATTTCGACTCAAAGTGATCCTATAGGACAGAATAGAACTGCCCCACGGAGTTCTCAAGGAGCAGATGGTGGGTTTGAACTTCCAACCTTTTGCTTAGCAGCCACGCTCTTAACCATTATGCTACCAGGGCTTCACAGCTCGAAGTAATAAAACAGGAACTAGAGTCTAGATCAGTGGACAGTTATGTGGATCCATGGTGCTATATTACTTGCATCTTTGTAAAACACGATACCATGTTGAGTACATGCTTCCTTCAAAAGTCACATAACTAAGTCAGTTCTTTTAAAACTAAAGACAATTCATCTTTGCCCCTCAACTGACTGCTTTGTAAAATGAATTTCAATATATTAATTTCACAGACTACAAATTTACTAGAGCACTCAATTTTGGTAGCATGGCATCTACTGCTCAAAGTTTGTAAATTCTCAGTTAAACAAGAAACAGAGACAATCAAGTAGAGAAATGGTAGAAATGTGTAGGAATTTTCCTACTATATTTGTAAAGTGAAACAAAGCTATTAACATTCTTAGTTTCCTAGTAACATTATAAAAATGTTATTCCTTACTCTGCACTGCCCCAACTTCAGTATGTGCTGCCCAAGTGAGCCACATGTCCTAACCTGACAAACCGTTTTAATAATAAAATATTAATTTGCAGCTTGAAAAACAAACATCCTAAAAATACAATAGACTAGCTGCTATCAGATAAATTAGCTGTCCCCCTAGGGTGAAATTTAAGTATTTCGAAAATTATAATTGCAGTATCCCCTAAATACATTTATATATTTTTTCCATCAATTCTATCACCATAACACCTCACATACACCACCAGCTTCTCCATTCTCATACCACTATCTTAAATCATATACACATTACCTCTTCCCTGGGTTTTTCTATAAGCTTCTTAACTAGTCTCTCCAACTTCGGTCGTTCTGGTTGCCAATCATTTTACAAAGTACTGCCAGAATAACTTTCCAAAAGGACACATACTACTAACACGGTGGCCCTTTTCAAAACTTATTGCTTTACTGAGGATTTACCATGTATCATTCATTCAGTCATTTATTCATTCAATCTGTATGCTGAAAAACTAATTAGAAAAGCTGGACTATATGAAGAAGACCAAGACATCAGGATTGGAGGAAGACTTATTAACAACCCATGTTACACAGATGACACAGCCTTGCCTGCTGAAAGTGAAGAGAACTTGAAGCATTTATTGATGAAGATCAAAGACCACAGCCTTCGGTATGGATTACACAACATAAAGAAAACAAAAATCCTCACAACTGGATCAATAAGCAACACCATGACTGTCATGGATTGAATTATGCCCCCCCAAAATGCGTGTATCAACTTGGTTAGGCCATGATTCCCAGTATTGTGTGGTTGTCCTCCATTCTGGGATTGTAATTTTATGTCAAGAGGATTAGGGTGGGATTGTAACAGCACCCTTATTCGGGTCCCCTCCCTGATCCAAGGCAAAGGGAGTTTCCCTGGATGTGGCCTGCACCACCTTTTATCTCTTAGGAGATAAAAGGAAAGGGAAGCAAGCAGAGAGTTGGGGACCTCATACCTCCAAGAAAGCAACACCAGGAGCAGAGCACGTCCTTTGGACACAGGGTCCCTGTGCCTGAGAAGCTCCTTGACCAGGGGAAGATTGAGGACAAGGACTTTCCTCCAGAGGTGACAGAGACAGAAAGCCTTCCCCTGAAGCCGACACCCTGAATTTGGACTTGTAACCTACTAGGCTGTGAGAAAATAAATTTCTCTTTATTAAAGCCATCCACTTGTGGTATTTCTGTTATGGTAGCAGTAGATAACTAAGACAGAATTTGGTATCGAGAGTGGGGTGTTGCTCTAACAGATACTCAAAATGTGGAAGTGGTTTTGAAACTGAATGTGTAGAGCTGCGACAGCGGCAGAGGACCAGCGCAGCAGAGAACCTGCAGCCGCCAACAAGCAGCAATGACAGAGAACCAGGAGCAGCGAAACCAGGAGAACAGCGCCAGACAGCGCTGGAGCCAACCCACAGAGTGAGAGAGCTGAGTGCCTATGCGCAGGCTTCCTGGTGGAGTGGGGTGCCTCTGGGCACTTATTGGTGGAGCTACTGAGCTTTGGAACACTTGCCCCAGCAGGGCAGATGCGGGCATGAGGCCCAAGGAGCCGAGAGGCCGAGAAACCAGGAAACAGAAGCTGAAGAGACAAGGAAGACAAGAAGCTCAGCTGCCTCAGTCTCGAAAGGTATGGCCATGACCTCAGGGGTTTCAATGGGTGGAGCCACGGCCTCTGGTGTTTCTAAGGGTGGAGTCACCACTTAGATGGAAGAATGCTGTGCCTAAAGCCAAGGGAGCAGAGTTGCTGTTCCAGTAGGCCTGGAAGGCGGGAGTTGAAGCCCAGGGCCAAAAGGCCTCCACTCAGAATCTGGAGAGTATGGCCAATACCTAGAGTCTAGAGGGCAAGGCCACTGTATAAATTGTCTGAGAGAACCGAGGATTATTTTCAAAGCTTTGAGGGCTAACGTAATGTGTTCTGCTGACTTGCTTGGTGCTGTTATGCCTTCTTTCCCTTCAGTTTCTCCCATCTGTAATGGAAATGTCAAGCTTGTGCCTGTTCTGCCATTGCACCTTTGGAAGCAGGTAATTTCTATTCTAGATTTCACAAATGAAGAGGAATTTTTGGATTTTGGACTTGGAGTTAAGACTTTTGCTATGATATGATGGGATGAATATGTTTTGCATGTTTGGAAGAATGTGATTTTGGGGGCAGCCAAAGGGTGGAATGTCATGGATTGAATTATGTCCCCCCAAAAATGTGTGTATCAAATTGGTGAGGCCATGATTCCCAGTATTGTATGGTTGTCCTCCATCCTGTGACTGTAATTTTATGCTGAGGGGATTAGGGTAGAATTGTAACACCACTCTTACTCAGGTCACCTCCCTGATCCGAGGCAAAGGGAATTTCCCTGGGGTGTGGTCTGCACCATCTTTTATCTATTAAGAGATGAAAAGGAAGCACGCAGAGAGTTGGGGACCTCATACCTCCAAGAAAGCAGCACCAGGAGCAGAGTGCGTGCTTGGACACAGGGTCCCTGTGCCTGAGAAGTTCCTTGACCAGGGGAAGAGTGAGGACAAGGACCTTCCTCCAGAAAAGAGAGAAAGCCCTCCCCTGAAGCTGACGCCCTGAATTTGGACTTGTAACCTACTAGAGACTGTGAGAAAATAAATTTCTCTTTCTTAAAGCCATCCACTTGTGATATTTCTGTTATGGCAGTGTTAGATAACTAAGACAATGACAAACAGAGAAAAGACTAAAGTTGTCAAGGATTTCATTTTACTTGGACTCACAATCAACACTCATGGAAGCAGCAGTCAAGAAATCAAAGACACACTGCATTGGGCAAATCTGCTCCAAAAGGCCTCTTTAAGGTGTTGAAAAGCAAAGATGTCATCTTGAAGGCTGAAGTGCACGTGACCCAAGCCACAGTATATTCAATCACCGCACATGCATGTGAAAGCTGGACAATGAATAAAGAAGACCAAAGAATTCATAACTTTGAATTGTGGTACTGGTAAAGAACACTGAATATACCATGTACTCGTAAAAGAACAAACAAATCTGTCTAGGAATAAGTACAACCAGAATGTTCCTTAGAAGCAAGGATGGCAAGATTACGTCTCACATACTTTGGACACATTATCAGGAGGGATCGGTCCCTGGAGAAGGATGTCATGCTTGGTAAAAGTAGACGGTCAGCGAAAAAGAGGAAGACCCTCAACGAGACAAATTGACGCAGTGGCTCCAACAATGCGCTCAGGCATAACAAGGATTGTGAGGATGGCGCAGGGCCGGGCAGTGTTTCGTTCTGTTGTACACAGGGTTGCTATGAGTTGGAACTGACTCGATGGCACTGAACAACAACAACATTCATTCACTCTGCTAAGCATCTTACATGCATTATCTCATTTAATCCTAAAAAAAACCTTCCTCTTCAATTTTGTACCTTAGCAAAGAGAAGTAACTTGTCCAATGTCAAAAGCTAAATGACACAGCTGGGACTCAAAATGATGTATTTCTGACCCCCAGGCCCTTTAACACATATTCTATTGAACCTGGGCTTCTATCCGGTTTCATTCCAGTTTGAGCCCCTGCTGAGAATGTGCAATTCTAACAAGTTCCCTGATGAGAATCTGGATTTCCATCCTAGATACACTGAATCAGAGACTACATTTTAACAAGATAACCACGTGATTCTTATGTATAACTTCCTGGGAACTTGTTAAAAATGCAAAGTATCAGCAGGAAACTTGTTAGAAATACAAACTCTCAAAAGAGGTTCCAACCAGAATGAATTGGTTCCAAGTCCTGTAGAGAACACATTTCAAATTTCTTAGCTTGACATTTTTATAGCTCCCCCTGACTTGGTCCTAGAATATTATTCCCATTTTATCACTCACTACTCCCTTCTATGGAAACCCTGGTGGCGCAGTGGTTAAGCGCTACAGCTGCTAACCAAAGAGCCGGCAGTTTGAATCTGCCAGGCGCTCCCTGGAAACTCTATGGGGCAGTTCTACTCTGTCCTATAGGGTCGCTATGAGTCAGATTGACTCGATGGCACTGGTTTGGTTTTTGGGACTCCCTTCTATCTTCTGAGTCAAACTACACCTACTTCTCACTTATCAACTATCTCATTATCCCACATGTCACATGTAAGACAATATTAAAAAATCTACTATCTGACTATTTTGTGCTTTAACAAGATGGTGGGCATGGCAGCAACAGCTGAAGGGCAACCCCTCCCTTGAGGAGGGTCTCTCTGGGCGGCCTCCAGGAAGCTGGGCTGTGCTGCCCTGTGTCCTCTGCTCCCTCCTGCCAGCGGTGGCACCACATCCAGTTGCCAAGTGGGGCTCCTCTGCAGCTAGGGCATCTGAGGGAAGGCACAGGCAGCACAAAGCCAGCGGACGCCTGTCCCGAGTTTCCAGCTGCTATACCGCCTGAGGCCTTGCAGCTCAAACTTGCTGTGGGGTAGGAAGGAATACAAGAAAGAAGCACTGGAGAGGGTGCGTTTGTAAGAAATGTGTTCCAATCTTAATGACATCCTGAACTGAGCTGAACTGAGCCGGAAGCCTCCGCCTTGGTAGGGCCGGGTGCACAGCCTGGTTCCCAGCACCCTCACAGGAAGCTCCAAGCCTTGGTGACTCACCAGGCCCAGAGGGTGGAGCAGGCTCTGGTATCATGGTCCCAGGGCTCACAGGGAAAGGAGTGGAGCCCTGGAGGCAGCTCCACAAGGGAAGTTCTGACCCAGCACAGGAGGAAAGTAAAATGGTTATGTTGTGGGCCCTCCAGTCACACAGCCTGGCTTTATCCAGTTTTGTTGTCTCTAAGCCTGCTTCTCCACAGAGGAGTAATCCATCGCAGAGCCCTGATGATGCCGTGGTTAAGAGCTTTGCTGCTAACCAAAACACTGGCAGTCTGAATCCACCAGCTGCTCCTTGGAAACTCTACAGGGCAGTTCTACTCTGGTGCTATAGGGTAGGTGTAAGTCAGAATCGACACGACGGCAACAGGTACGGTTTGGTTTTTGGTTTGGATGACACAGTGATGAACATATCAGTAAATCTTAGCCGTCATTATTTCCATGACTATATTTTCTTAAAAAAAAATTGGCTAAATAGATGGTCTGAAACAGAAAAGAAAAAATCCTCCATTTCCACATAACGTTGATTTTCACCTAACAACCTGATCTTTGGAACCTAACAATGTCACTAAGTGAGGAGTATATTTGCTATTTCTCATACAAGCCAAGCAATTTCCCACTTCCAAGGCTCTGACGCATTGTTATTATCCCAGAAAAAAATTCCCTGTTCAATTTTTTACCTGTTAAAAATTCTAGTCAAAAAAATTCAAGATCATAGCAAAAAACTAATATACTACAAGAAGTGGGATTCATACCAGGTATGCAAGGATGGTTCAACATCAGAATATCAATCAACGGAATCCACACAAACAGAACAAAAGAAAATAATCACATGATCATCTTGAGCGATGCAGAAAAGGTATTTGATAAAAGTCCAACACCAATTCCTAACAAAAAGTCTCATTCCTCAACAAAATAAATGGCACCTATACAAAACCAACCACCACGTGTCTGTCAGTTTGTCATACTGTGGGGGCTTCTGTGTTGCTGTGATGCTGGAAGCTATGCCACTCATATTCAGATACCAACAGGGTCACCCATGGAGGACAGGTTTCAGCTGAGCTTCCAGACTAAGACAGACTAGGAAGAAGGACCCGGCAGTCTACTTCCGAAAAGCATTAGTCAGTGAAAACCTTATAAATAGTAGTGGAACACTGTCTGATATAGTGCTGGAAGGTGAACCCCCAGGTTGGAAGGCACTCAAAAGATGACTGGGAAGAGCTGCCTCCTCAAAATGGAGTCGACCTTAATGACATGGATGGAGTAAAGCTTTCGGGACCTTCATTTACTGATGTGACACGACTCAAAATGAGAAGAAACAGCTGCAAACATCCATTAATAATCAGAACCTGGAATGTACAAAGTATGAATCTAGGAAAATTGGAAATCTTCAAAAAATTAAATGGAATGCATAAACATCGATATCCTACGCATTAGTGAGCTGAAATGGACTAGTATTGGCCATTTTGAATCAGACAATCATATCGTCTACTATGCTGGGAATGACAACTAGAAGAGGAATGGTGTTGCATTCATTGTGAAAAGGAACGTTTCAAGACCTATCCTGAAGTACAACGCTGTCAGTGATAGGATAATATCCATATGCCTACAAGGAAGACCAGATAATACGACTATTATTCAGATAAATGAACCAACCACTAGGGCCAAAGATGAAGAAATAGAAGATTTTTATCAGCTGCTGCAGTCTGAAACTGATCGAATATGCAATCAAGCTGCATTGATAATTACTGGTGATTGGAATGTAAAAGCTGGAAACGAAGAAGGATCAGTAATTGGAAAATATGGCCTTGGTGATAGAAACAATGCCGGAGATCGAATGGTAGAATTTTGCAAGACCAATGACTTCTTCATTGCAAATACCTTCTTTCACCAACATAAACGGTGACTATACACATGGACCTCGCTAGATGGAACACACAGAAATCCAATTGACTACACCTGTGGAAAGAGACGATGGAAAAGCTCAATATCATCAGTCAGAACAAGGCCAGGGGCCGACTGTGGAACAGACCATCAATTGCTCATATGCAAGTTCAAACTGAAACTGAAGAAAATCAGAGCAAGTCCACAAGAGCCAAAATATGACCTTCAGTATATCCCACCTGAATTTAGAGACCATCTCAAGAATAGATTTGATGCATTGAACACTAGTGACCAAAGACCAGACGAGTTGTGGAATGACATCAAGGACATCATCCATGAAGAAAGCAAGAGGTCACTGAAAAGACAGGAAAGAAAGACCAAGATGGATGTCAGAGGAGACTCTGAAACTCGCTCTTGAGCATCGAGCAGCTAAAGCAAAAGGAAGAATTGATGAAGTAAAAGAATTGAACTGAAGATTTCAAAGGGCCTCTCGAGAAGATGAAGCAAAGTATTATAATGACATGTGCAAAAAGCTGGAGATGGAAAACCAAAAGGGAAGAACACGCTCGGCGTTTCTCAAGCTGAAAGAACTGAAGAAAAAATTCAAGCCTCGAGTTGCAATAGTGAAGGATTCCATGGGGAAAATATTAAACGACGCAGGAAACATCAAAAGAAGATGGAAGGAATACACGAAGTCATTATACCAAAAAGAATTAGTCGATATTCAACCATTTCAAGAGGTGGCATATGATCAGGAACTGATGGTACTGAAGGAAGAAGTCCAAGCTGCTCTGAAGGCATTGGCAAAAAACAAGGCTCCAGGAATTGATGGAATATCAATTGAGATGTTTCAACAAACAGATGCAGCATTGGAGGTGCTCACTCATCTATGCCAAGAAATATGGAAGACAGCTTCCTCACCAACTGACTGGAAGAGATCCATATTTATGCCTATTCCCAAGAAAGGTGATCCAACCGAATGTTGAAATTATAGACCAATATCATTAATATCACACACAAGCAAAACGTCGTTGAAGATCATTCAAAAACGGCTGCAGCAGTATAAAGACAAGTTACTGCCAGAAATTCAGGCCAGTTTCAGAAGAGGAGGTGGAACCAGGGATAGCATTGCTGATGTCAGATGGATCCTGGGTGAAAACAAAGAATACCTGAAGGATGTTTACCTGTGTTTTATTGACTATGCAAAGGCATTTGACTGTGTGGATCATAACAAACTATGGATAACACTGCGAAGAATGGGAATTCCAGAACACTTAATTGTGCTCATGAGGAACCTTTACATAGATGAAGAAGCAGTTGTTCGGATGGAACAAGGGGATACTGATTGGTTTAAAGTCAGGAAAGGTGTGCGTCAGGGTTGTATTCTTTCACCACACCTATTCAATCTGTATGCTGAGCAAGTAATACGAGAAGCTGGACTATATGAAGAAGGATGGGGCATCAGGATTGGAGGAAGACTCATTAAGAACCTGTGTTATGCAAATGACACAACCTTGACTGCTGAAAGTGAAGAGGACTTGAAGCTCTTACTAATGAAGATCAAAGACCACAGCCTTCAGTATGGATTACACCTCAACATAAAGAAAACAAAAATCCTCACAACTGGACCAATGAGCAACATCATGATAAACGGAGAAAAGACTGAAGTTGTCAAGGATATCATTTTACTTGGATCCACAATCAACAGCCATGGAAGCAGCAGTCAAGAAATCAAAAGACGCGTTGCACTGGGCAAATCTGCTGCAAAGGACCTCTTCAAAGTGTTGAAGAGCAAAGATGTCACCCTGAAGACTAAGATGCGCCTGACCCAAGCCATGGTATTTTCAATCACATCATATGCGTGTAAAAGCTGGATAATGAATAAGGAAGACCAAAGAAGAACTGACACCTTTGAATTGTGGTGTTGGTGAAGAATATTGAATATACCATGGACTGCCAAAAGAACGAACAAATCCGTCTCGGGAGAAGTGTGGCCAGAATGCTCCTTAGAGGCAAGGATGGAGAGACTGCGTCTTACATACTTTGGACATGCTGTCAGGAGGGATCAGTCTCTGGAGAAGGACATCATGCTTGGCAGAGTACAGGGTCAGCGGAAAAGAGGCAGACCCTCAACGAGGTGGACTGCACAGTAGCTGCAACAATGAGCTCAAGCATAACAACGATGGCGCAGGACTGGGCAGTGTTTCGTTCTGTTGTGCATAGGGTCGCTATGAGTCAGAACTGATTCGACAGCACCTAACAACAACAACAACATACAAAACCAAAAGCCAACATCATTCTCAATGTAGAGAGTTTGAAAGCATTCCACCTGAGAATGCGAAAAAGGCAAAGATGCTCTTTATCATCCCTCCTATTTATCACTGTGCTGGAAGTCCTAGCTACAGCAATAAGGCAAGAAAAAGAAATAAGGGGCATCCAAATTGGAGAGGAACAAGTAAAACTATCCCTATTAGCAGATGATCTAACCCTATACAAAGAAAACCCCAAAGATTCCATATGAAAACTACTGGAACTAATAAAAAGATACAGCAGAATAGCAGAACACAAGATCAACATACATAAACCAGTTGGATTCCTCTACACCAACAAAGAGAACTTCGAAAAGGAAATCAGGAAAATAACAGCATTTATAATAGCCCCCCAAAAGATAAAATACTTAGGAATAAATCTATGCAGGGATGTAAAAGACCAATATAAAAAAAAAAAAACTACAAAATGCTTCTGCAAGAAACCAAAAGAGGCCTAAATGGAAAAACATACCACGCTCGTGGTTAGGAAGGCTCAACATTGTGAAAATGTCAACTCTATCCAAAGCAATCTACAGGTACAATGCAATCCCAACCCAAATACCAACAGCATTCTTTAACAAGATAGGAAAATTAATCACCAACTTTATATGGAAAGAGGCCCCAGATAAGCAAAGCACTACTGAAGAAGAACAAAGGAGGAGGCCTCATACTACCTAATGTCAGAACCTATTATACAGCCATGGTAGTCAAAACAGCCCGGTACTGGTGCAATGACACACAGACAGACCAATGGAACAGAACTGAGAACCTAAACATAAATGCAGCCACCTATGGTCAGCTCATCTTTGACAAAGGACCAAAGTCCACTGAATGGGGAAAAGACGGACTTTTTAACAAGTAATGCTGGCAGAACTGGATGTCAACCTGTAAAAAAAATGGAACGGGACCCATACCTCACACCATACATAAAAATTAACTTAAAATGGATCAAAGACGTAAATATAAAACGTAAAATGATTAAGATCATGGAAGAATAAATAGCGACAACGCTAGGGGCCCTAACAAATGCCATAAATACACCATAACTAACAATGCACAAATGCTGTAAGATAAACTAGATAACCGGGAACTCCTAAAAATTAAACACTTATGCTCATAAAAAGACTTCACCAAGACTGTAAAAAAAGAACCTACAGACTGGGAAAAAACTTTTGGCTACGACATATCCAACAAGGGTCTAATCTCTAAAATCTACAGAATACATCAACACCTCAACAACAAAAACACAAATAATCCAATTTAAAAATGGACAAAGGATATGAACAGATACTTCACCAAAGACATTCAGGCAACTAACAGACACATGAGGGAACGTTCGCAATCATTAGCCATTAGAGAAATGCAATGAGATACCATCTCACCCTGACATTACTGGCACTAAATCAAAAAACACAAAAAATAACAAATGTCGGAAAGGTTGCGGAGAGATTGGAACTCTTATTCATTTGCTGGTAGGAATGTAAAATGATACAACCACTATGGAAAGCAAGATGGCACCTCCCTAAAAAACTAGAAATAAAAACACCATAGTATTCAACAATCCCACTCCTAAGAATGTAAAACCCGTTGCCTTCAAGTTGATTCTGACTCATAGTGACCCTACGGGACAAAGCAGAACTGCCTGATAGGGTTTCCAAGGAGTGGCTGGTGGATTCAAACTGCCAACCTTTTGGTTAGCAGTCGAGCTCTTAACCACTGTGTCACCAGGGCTCGGTGCCTAGGAATACATCCTAGAGAAATAAAGGCCAACACACGAATAGGCATATGCACACCCATGTTCACTGCAGCATTATCCACAACAGCAAAAAGATGGAAACAACCTAAGTGCCCATCAACGGATGAATGGATAAACAAATTATGGTACATACACACAATGGAATACTACACAACGATAAAGAACAATGATGAATCCTTGAAACATCTCACAACATGGATGAATCTGGAGGGAACTGTGCTAAGTATGTTAATTACAAAAGGGCAAATATTGTATGAAATTACTATTATAAAAACCCAAGAAAAGGTTTACACACAGAAAAAAAAAAACTTTGATGGTTATGAGGGAGGAAGTGGAGAAATCACTAACTAGACTGACAAATGTTAGATTTGGTGAAGGGAAAGACAACACATAATATAGGGAAAGTCAGCACAACTTGACCAAGGCAAAGTCATAGAAGCTTCCTATACACATCCAAATCCCTTGAGAGACAGAGTTACTGGGGCTGAGGAACCATGGTCTCAGGGGGACATCTAGGTCAACTGGCATTAACATAGTTCATAGAGAAAATGTTCTATGTCCTACTTTAGTTAGTAGCATCTGGGGTCTTAAAAGCTTGCGAGCGGCCATCTAAGATACATCCATTGGTCCTATCCCGTCAGGAGCAAAGGAGAATGAAGAAAACCAAAGACACAAGGAAAGATTAGTCCAAAGGACTAATGGACCATGTGAACCACAGCCTCCACCAGTGTGAGCCCAGAATTAGATGATGCCCCGCTGCTACCACCACGGCTGCTCTGACAGGGACCACAATAGAGGGTCCCAGACAGGAGAAAAATGTAGAACAAAAATCAAATTCACAAAAAAAAAAAAAAGAAATTACTGGTCTGACAGAGACTCGAAGAACTCTCAAGACTATGGCACCCAGACACCCAGCGAACTCAGAACTGAAGCTACTCCATCTAGCCAAAGATTAGACAGGCCTATAAAACAAATAATAACACAGATGAGGAATGTACTTCTTAGTTCAATCAAGTATATGAGACCAAATGGGCAACACCTACCCAAAAGCAAAGATGAGAAGGCAGGAAGGGACAGGACAAACAGATACAGGGAACCCGGGGTGTAAAGGGAGAGGAGGAGAGTACCTGCACATTACAGAAACTGCAACTGATGCCACAAACCAATCTGTGCATAAATTTTTGAATGAGAAGCTAATTTGTGCCATAAACTTTCACCTAAAGCACAATAATTTTCCTCTTCTTCTTTCATCAAGTGTCTTATGAAATCTTCCTTAATCCTGCCTGCCTCCCTCCACAAGCTATGTTTACATGGTACTTAATCTATGCCTCTGCTAGAGCATTTTATGCATTTTCTAACTTGAACTGAGGAATGTTCATTAGTCTTATCAACCCAAGTAAACTGCAAGCCCTCTGAGGCAGAATTTGTCTGATTCATATTTGATGATCTCATACAATGTGCAATATATACTATGCTAGGTACAAATGTTTTTTTAATGAATCATACATCAGAGTATCATTTATCAGAGAAATGCATATGAGGCTGAGTTCTAACCATTCTTCTTCCATCAAACTAACACATTCCTTTAAAGCAATGAGAAAGAGTAGTTTTTGTTTAAAGATCTTTTCTGGAGCCAATGTCCTCAAGTCTAGAATTCCGGTGGAATAAAGACGTAAAATAAACAGAAAGTTAAAGGAAAAGACCCTTAAGGTCTAAGTCAACATACAAAATACAGACATTCCAAAATTAATGTTAATTTGAAGATCATTGTAACAGATTATATTAAGGACTCATGAGAGTAGTTCATTATTTTTTTTACTTTAGTTCGCTTCGGGCTAAAATAAAACTAAAAAGAAGGCAGCAAGCATAGAAACAGAGCATACATGTTTTGATGGTTAAGATTGCGTGTCAATTTGATTGGGCCATGATCCTCAGTGTTTTGGCAGTCATATAATATTGTGATCACGTCCCTGTTGAGATGTGATATGTGATCACCGCCATGATGGCATCTGCTGAGCGGTACTGGTGGGGGCAGGGCCTGTGGTGGCTCACCGCTCCCCTCAGCCTTCATCTCTCCACCCTCTGCTGCCTAATCCTTCCTGCTCTCTTTGCAGAAGCTTTCGCTTGTTCTGGGTCCTACAGCTGGCTCCTGTTCATCTGACCTCCAGTTCTCAGGACCTGGGCTAGCAACTTACCTATAGCCTTGCCTGCTGATCTTCAGATTCACCAATCTTCACAGCCTGCAACAGCCCTGTTCTCCAGCCTGCTGATCTTGGGTTCGGCAGCCTCTGCAGCTACGTGAATCCGGAGAAGCCTCTCTCCTGCCTCTTAGACTTAGGACATTACGGCCTCTAAATACCACGTGAGCCATTTCCTTGATATAAATCTCTCTCTGCATATATATATTTATATGCTTTACTGGTTTTGCTTCTCTAGAGAACCCAGCCTAAGACACATGTACAGAAATAAGATGTGTGTATACTATAAATACACACATCTAGGGTACCATTTATGACAATGTTAAAAATTAAAATCACCTAAAATTGTTGCCTTATCAAAAGAAAATAACTATTAAAGCAAGAAATTTAAAACTTAAATAATTTAATATGAACTAAAAAAAAAAATTTTTTTTTTCTTATTGGAAACCCTGGTGGTGTAGTGGCTAAGTGCTATGGCTACTAACCAAAAGGCTGGCAGTTAAAATCCACCAGGTGCTCTTTGGAAACTCTATGGGGCAGTTCTACTCTGTCCTGTAGGGTCGCTATGAGTCGGAATCAACTCAACAGCAACGGGTTTGGTTTATTTTTTATTATTAGCATAAAGATTTGACAATGTCAAGGCAGCATTCTGATACATGCCATACAAATTTAAAGTGCCATGCCAAACTCTTATCTATCCCCATCAAATCTTTTCCATACTGCAATGTACTAGGCCCAAGGCCAGAAGGGCCTACTGATGACTCCGGCTTACGATAATGAACAACTAAAGCACTTAATCTTCTGCCTACTTATTTTGTTATTAATGTGCCCTACGGTCATCTATTGGAGCCCTGGTGGCTCAGTAGTTAAAGAGCTTGGCTGCTAACCAGAAGGTCAGCACTTTGAACCCCCCAGCCACTCCTAGGTCAGCAGTCTGAATCCACCAGCCAATCCTTGGATACCCTATGGGACAGTTCTACTCTGTCCTATAGGGTCATTATGAGTCAGAATCAACTTGACAGCAACGAGTTCGGGTTTTTTTTTTTTTTTTGTCATCTATTATTAAATGTTTATGTATAAGTATCTAATCTTCCAAACTAGACTGTAAATACTCAGTAGCAACTCCAGTCCACTGATAGTCTGACTGCTTGGGAGTCTTTATTGAGAAGATTCTGAGACCCCACCCAGAAAAAATATTAACATGTATACCACGTACTTGCTATTGCTGTAATGCCCCCTTTCCGGCTTTGTTTTCATCTTTACTATTCCTACTGCCTCTTGGAAGAAAAAAGTACGACTATAATGCTCCTTGGAAGCAAGATGGTGAGACTGCATCTTACATACTTAGGACATGTTGTCAGGAGAGATCAGTCCCTGGAGAAGGACATCATGCTTGGTAAAGCAGACGGTCAACGAAAAAGAGGAAGACCCTCAACGAGATGGATTGACACAGTGGCTGCAACAATGGGCTCAAGCATGACAACGATTCTGGGCATGGCACAGGACCCAGCAGTATTTCGTTCTGTTGTACACAGGATCGCGATGAGTCAGAATTGACTCAACGGCACCTAACCACAACAATCCTACTACCACACATTGCAGTGCGATGGATCACTCTTAAATGGCCTTTCTCACCATGGTCTTGTAACATCTACCAAATGACTGGGTGGGTCTATAAAAATAAGGTGCTTGTGGTCCACCAAGGGGACTAGACAGTTTGCTAATAACGCAAACAAGGTGCATGGCACCCTTGTGGGGGTGGAATCATGCACATGAAGTGTAGGGAACCCTAATGAGATTGGTCAGTTTTGCCATCCCACTAGACTTAAAATAAGCCATCCCAGAGGCAGAAAGGTGGAACCTCACTACTACCAAAAAGAGGAGACGGGGTGGAGCGCATCCTTTCGACCTGGGGTCCCTGCCCTGAGAGCCTCCTAGGCACGGAGAGAGAGATGGAGGAGCTGTAACATGGAAGACAGCTAGAGATGGTGGCGCTGCAGTAGCAAGAGCTTTAGTGGCGCAAGACAGCAGCGGTGGCGCTTGCTGACCCAGAGTTGTAGTAACATTTGCCCCAGCAGCAGAGGGTGAGAAGAAGCTGTCCTGATCGAGAACTGTATCCTGAGTTGTTCCTGTTACTTCTGAGTTGTTCCTGATCCCAAGTTGTACCCTATTACTTCCCTAATAAACCACTCAACTGTAAATACAGTTGGTGAGTTCTGTGAGACACTGCAGTGAATTATGGAACCTAAAGACCCAAAGACCAGAAGCCTATTTGTTGTCTAACTGATTCCAAGTCATGGTGACCCAATGTATTACAGCATGGTTAGGCCGCTGACAATAAATCAATCCCAACTCACAGTGACCCTATAGGACAGAATAGAACCAACCCCATAGGGCTTCCAAGGCTGTCATTTTTACGGACTATACTATACCTTTAACTAAAAATTGAGAGGAAACTGGTTTACCAAAGGGATAAAAGCCTTAATTATAAGAAAAGTTTCAAACAGGATCACCAACATTTAAAAAACATAAGCCAAGGTGATAATTTTGATTGCACTGATTCATCATGTTAACAACGCAAATGACAAACTCTCAAAGAATCCTAATAACTAAGTTAACATGGCTATATTGCTTTCCTCTCTAGATGCTTAATTTTTGTGTATTCCACACAGGTTTTCTCCCCTTTAATTTGGTTGTGAATACTGTGGTCAATTACTTTCCCTGAAACACGTAGGTATCTGAAATTTCAGCCCTCGAAAAGCATTACAACCTCTGTCCTCAAGTGATTTACAGTTTACTACTAGAGAAAAGAATATGCTCCAAAGGTCAGCAAATCCGTTGCAATTCAAAATTGTTCACCATAAACAAAGAGAGAATAGTGTTTTTAAAGAAATACCAAGCAACTGATTCAGAGTTATCAGAACAGAAACTGAAGCAGTAACAATAAAGTATTTTCAGGATTAGAAGTAGGGTTTTGCAACTGGAACAGGAAAGGAGAATCTAAGAAAGAATAATTACAGGATTTGACTGATGAGAATACACATGGCACCAAGTTTAGAATCCAATGAACTCTTGGTACTGTAGTGTTGCTAACAGAAGGTATGAGTCATGTTCTGATTTTCACCAGATAGTCTTACAGGGCAGGAAAACATACAGGAGATATTATATAACAAGAAATAAGAACGAAAGGAGTCTAGAAGGTCACTAGACTGTAAATACCATAGTTATAAAGGTTTACTAAAATATACTTTCATTCAACAATGTAAGCACCCACTTTGTGCAAAAATCTTGGACAGTCATTGGCAAGAAAAAGACTGCTAGGAAAGAGTCCTTATTACCTTCGAGAAACTTAAAATATAGGATAGGAATCAGATAAGCAAAAAAACTATAAAATTACAAAGCAATTTGGTAAGTGCTGTACTAAAAATGGAAACCCTGGTGGCGTAGTGTTTAAGTGCTACGGCTGCTAACCAAAGGGCTGGCAGTTGGAATCCACCAGGCGCTCCTTGGAAACTCTATGGGGCAGTTCTACTCTGTCCTATAGGGTCGCTACGAGTCGGAATCGACTCGACGGCACTGGGTTTGGTTTTGTTTTTTTTGTATTAAAAATGTAGAGGAAGAGTACCTTAAGAGAACTTATATAAAGGAGAAAGAATATAAGGCCCAAGACAGATAGGAAAGATGTCCATCACCCAAAAAGAAAAATAAAAAAAGTAAACAAAATATTAACATCAACTTTGACACTGGCAAAATTAAACAAATGCTATATCCAAACAAAAGACTGTAAATCACCATAATGAAATTCAATTCTGCAAACTATCATTTTTAAGCCTATTTAAAAATGTGTAGCGAAAACAATCTAGTGAAAAACACCGCAAGAGTAATGCTTAAAGAGTCAATAAGAGAAACTGCTGAAGCTGTCTACAGCTCGATCTCACTACATATGTAACCTATTTATAAGCAGGGCAAAAAATTGCTTTCTTCTGACTTTCACTATTACTTCCAAAATGATGAGAAAAAAAAAAAAAAACCTCAACACACAATTATACAAAATGTTAATTATTTATTACTGACCCAGTCTATGGCAACCGAGTCACACGACTCCTATAAATTACTGCATCACATCAATACTCACATGATCTATTTAAAATATATTTATTAAAACATACAACAGTTCATTGCTATTTCATTTAACTGTCACAAATCAGGTTTGTATTCTATCTACCTCTTATCTAACATTAAAGGAGTGCTTAATATAAACCAGGTATTGTGCTAACCATTCTTGATGCATCGTCTCAATTAATCCTAAAAATAAGGCCCTCTGCGTTAGATAGTAGTATCATCCCCCTTCCGCAAATAAGTAGTCAGACTTTGATAAGTTAATTTTCACAGTCACACAGAGGTACAGGAGGTATCTGAGTACAAGTCTATCTGATTCTAGAGTCTGAGGACTTCGACCAGTCCAAGTACTGTAACACCGCACTATAATGCCTGCCAGCGTGTACCTGGAGAAATGCAATAAAAAACCATTAACATGTTCATCAATTTTTGTTTATATCTTTGTTGTCAGGTGCCATCAAGTCAGTTCTGACTCATGGCAACCCCATGTACAACAGAACAAAACACTGCCCAGGGGGTCCTGTGCCATCCTAACAATCACTAATATGTTTGAGCCCACTGATGCAGTTACTGTATCAACCTATTTCGTTGTGCGTCTTGCTCTTTTTTGCTGACCCTCTACTTTACCAAGCATGATATTCTTCCCCAGGGAATGGTCCCTCCTAGTACAAAGTATATGAGACGAAATCTTGCCATCCTCGCTTCTAAAGGGCATTCTGTACTTCTCCCAAAAAAGATTTGTTCATCCTTCTCGCAGTCCATGGTATATTCAATATTCTTTGCCAACACTATCAATTCTTTGGTCTTCCTTATCATCCATCTTTTGGATGCATATGATGTAACTGAAAAAACCATGGCTTGGGCCAGGTGTACTGTGAGTCAGAATCAACTCAACAGCAATGGGTTTTGGGGTCAGGTGTACTTTAGTCCTCAAAGTGACATCTTTGCTTTTTAACACTTGAGGGACATCTTTTGCGGCCGATTTGCCCAATGCAATATGTCATTTGCTTTCCTGACTGCTGCTTCCATGGGCATTGATTGTGGATCCAAGTAAAATGAAATCCCTGACAACTTCAGTAACTTCTCCATTTACCATGATGTTGTTTATCAGTCCAGTTGTGACGATTTTTATTTTATGTTGAGGTGTAATCCATACTGAAGGCTGTAGTCTTTGATCTTGATCAGTAAGTGCTTCAAGTTCTCTTCACTTTCAGCAAGCAGGGTTGTGTCATCTGCATATTGCAGGTTGTTAACAAGTCTTCCTCCATTCCTGAAGCTGCATTCTTCTTCATACAATCCGGCTTCTTGGATTATTTATTCAGCATACGGATTGAAAAAGAACGGTGAAAGGATACAACCGTAACATACACACACACACACACACACACACACACAACCCTACCTTTTCTGATTTTAAACCACTCAGTATCCCTTTGCTCTGTTCGATCTACTGACTGCTTCTTGGTCTATGTACTGGTTCCATATAAGCACAATTAAGTGTTCCAGAATTCCCATTCTTCACAATGTTATTCATAATTTGTTATGATCCACAGTCAAATGCCTTTGCATAGTCGATAAAACACAGGTAAACATCTTTCTGGTATTCTCTGCTTTTAGCCAAGATCCATGTAACATTAGCAATGATATCCCTCGTTCGACGTCCCCTTATGAATCTGGCTTGAATTTCTGGCAGTACCCTGTCAATGTACTGCTGCAACCGTTTTTGAATTACCTTCAGCAAAATTTTACTTGCATGTGATATTAATGATGTTACTGACTGGTCGGCAAGTTCCGCTTTCTGTTGGATCACCTTTCTTTTAGGTCTGTGATCCATTCTGAGTTAATTTTTGTATGAAGTGTAAGGTACGAGTTTCATTTATCTGCCTAATAGTTACAATACCATTTTCTTTAAAAAAAAAAAACAAAAAACTATGCTTTCTCCACATGCAAGAGAAAATCTTTATGACCTTGGGTTAGGCAAAGAGTTCTTAGATATAACACCAAAACTGAGAGCCCTAATGAAAAAAATTGATAAACCAGGCTTTATCAAAATTTAAAAACTTCTGTACTTCAAAAGACACTGTAAATGGATGAAAAGGCAAGACACAGTGGGGGAAAATATTTGCAGATCACATATGTGATGAAGGACAGTAGACTATAAAGAACTCTCAAAATTCAGCAATAAGAAAACAATTTAAAAATGGGCAAGAGATTTGGATATTTTTCCAAAGAAGATATACAGGCATCAAATAAACATATCAAAAGATGCTGAACATCATTATTCATTAGAGAAATGTAAATTAAAACCACAGTGAGATACGACTACACACCTGTTAGAATGGCTTAAAAAACAAAAACAAAAAAAACAGTGATAAAACCAGGTGCTGATGAGGATGTGAAGTAACTGGAAGTCTCATACACTGCTGGTCATATAGCCACTTTGGAAAACTGTTCGACAGTGTATTAGTTCCCTATGCTGCAGTAACAAATCACCACAAACTCAGTCACTTAAAACAACACAGATTTATTATTTTACAGTTCCATAGATTAGAAGTATGACCCAGGTCTCACTGGGCTAAAATTAAGGTGTTGGCAGGGGTGCAGTACCTTTTTGGAGGCTCTAGGGTGAAACCATTTTCTTGACTTTTTCAGCTTCTACAGGACACCCACAGTCCTTGGCTCGTAGTCCCCTTCCACCATCTTGAAATCCAGCAATGTTGCATCTCTCTGACCCTGTTACAACTTTTTCTGACTCTACACTTCTCCCTCCCTTTTCCCGTTTTAAGGGACCCTGTGATTACACTAGTCCACCCAAATAATCCAGGATAATCTCCCTTAAAGTTAGTTGATTAGTATCTTTAATCCCACCTGCAACCTTTGCCACATAGTCTACCAAGTTCACAGGTTCTGGAAACTAAGACTTCTTTGGGGGCCATTATTCCGCCTACCACAGACAGTTTGTTTTTGTTTTTATGAAGTTAACACACACTTACCGTAGGACCTAGCAATCCCACTTCTAGCTAGAGGCTTACCCAAGAGAAATGAAAATTTATGTTCACACAAAAACCTGCTGATAAAGATTTACAACAGCTTTATTCATAATCACAAAAAACTAAAAATAGCTCAAATGTCCTTAAATTGGTGAATGGATGAACAAACTGTGGTACATCCATACAGTGGAATGCTATTAAAAAAAAAAAAAAAACCCAAACCCATTGCCGTCAATTCTGACTCATAGCAATACTATATTCACCAGTAAAACAGAAAAAACTGCTGTTACACTCAACAATGTGGATGAATCTCAAATGTATAATGCTAAGTGAAAGAAACCAGATTTAAAAGGTTATATACTGTATGATTCCATTTACATGATACTCTAAAAAAGATACAACTACAGGGAAGACAACAGATCATTGGTTACCAGGGGCTAGCAGGGAAGAGGAAGGTTGACTACAAAAGGGCAGCACGAGAGAATTTTGGGTGGTGGGACTCTTCTGTGTCTTGATCGTGATGGTTGCACAGCTTTATACATTTGTCAAGATAACTGTACACCAGAAGGAGTTTATTTCATTTCATATAAATTAAGGACAATGTTAAAATCCTTTAAAAGGAGGGAAACAAAATACACTTCTCACCCACAAGTGGCAGATACTTTTAAAATCTAATAATGCCTAATGTGGGCAAGGATGAGAAAGCACTGAGACTCAAATTGCTGGCAGGTATGTAAACTGGTACAATTTTAGAAGGTACTTTGTATATAACTAGTAAAGCTGAAAATGCATATCAACCTATGACTCAGTATTTCTTCTTACAGGTAGGTATACATCTAGGGAAATATTCGTACATGTGCTAAAGGTGACATGCACAAGAATATTCATTAAACATGGTTTGAAAAATTGAAAACAACTCTTCAGTAGGGGAATGAACAAACTGTAATTAGTGGTTATTAAAAAAAAGAAGAAAAATTTGAATAAGGGAAAGCAACCTCACCGATTTCATGTAATGATTTTGAGAAAGGTAACTTAGTGGTTTGTTCACTTATAGTAATAGAATATAGCGAAAAGAGCACTGGACTTGGAATCTGGAGACAAGTAGTTTAGCATTTACTTCCAACTATGCCACTAACTGGGCTGGGTATGCCACTAACTTAAGAGTCAGACTATGGGCTACTCAATTGCTACAAGCCTCACTTTTCCCTGACAAATAAGATAGGTAACAAAGTCACTAAGATTATTTCCAACTCAATGATCCTATGATTCAATAAGTGTACACTGTAATCAAAAATTATATTCCAGAGCACTTATCCATATTGAGGAACAATTTTTCCCAAAACCCCCCAAATCAGAAATCAGAGAAATAGGGCAACTTAGTATACCAATACATAAATGGACCAAATTTCTTGGAATATGTGTGATGAGGTTTTAAATAAAGACCATAATTCACGAAGAGCATATAAATAAACATTACTAGACCACATCAGCTAAACCGACTATACTGACTTGAGTCACCCTCAGGTGGATTGGTACATCTCTCCCTTTTTAATGTTCTGTAACAAGCTGAATTATGAATGCATTTCCCTTTACTTGTCAACTTTAAGTTTGGCTAGCCGAAAGTCACTCAAGTACAGCGTTTAAGATTTATGCAATTTTTTTACAAAGATAAAATGAGGAATTGCTTTTCATACTTTTGCCTGTTTTATTTCTGAAGCTCTTACATTATTACTAATAGCTTCAGTCTAATACAATAGCCTTTTGAAATTTATGACATGCTATGTCCACAGGGATCTAGTTCATAATCCATGAAGTATGAATAACTTTTATTACCACCAACTTATATTTCAAAGACACCAATAACCAGTATTTCATTTGTGCCTACTGCAGAATTTAATAGGTAATTAACTTCTGGTATAATCCAAAGGCATAATTAGAATACAATTATTAATATCACTATGAGTCGGAGTCGACTGGACGGCAACTTTTTAATAATCATTAATATCAGAAATACTAACACCTTGGCAGTCAACTTAAAATTTCAAAATTCTTATTCACAAGTTTTCCAAATGGAAATTCTTAACAATTCTAAACGAGTATGGAGACAAAACACACACAACTACATACTCCTTCTAAAAACCTTCTGGTGATCAGATTTTAATTTTAGCGTAAACCGCCAAGAAAAATCTTTCGACCGAAACCTAAATTCCGTACTCATTACTGTACGTCGCATCAACTGAACAGGTGAGTTGTTATTAGGAAGTTACATAATTTGCTGCAAAAACCGAAACGCCTTTCATTGAAACGTAGCTTACAATCTCCAGCTTCAACGTTCACTTTGCAATCTCCAAGTATTAGAAACCATTAACCATTAGGCTCTTTAAAAAAAAGGGGTCACAAGGAAGCAAGAAGCTCTTTATTTGTTGAAAGAACGCAATGAGCAGCGGAATACCGGGAGCTGAGTCAGGCAGGGGAACGCATTCGGCCTTTTAAAGTGTTCCCCCCACCCCCACTCCCTGCCGACATCCCCTACCCGGCCAGAAGGGAGTCGCGAGCTCAGAGGCTGGAACGCAAAGGGCAGGCGATACCCGGCGCGTTCCTGCAAGCCGGGCCTGGCCGACAGGAGCCCCCGCCAAGGTGCGTCCCTTCGCCAGCCAGGACAGAAGGAACGGGTACTGCGCAGGCAGCGTTCCTCCGAGGGACAAAGGTTAGCCTCACGCCCTCGGCGGCCGCGGCTCCCGCTGCCTGGGGCAGTCCACAGAGCAGCCCCGGGTCCCTCCCCGGCGGAGCGCGCGGCGCGCGGGGGGCACAGGGTCCCGGCCGCCGCGGCTCCCGACCGCCCCTCCCCCGCCGCGCTCCCGGGAACCTGTTGATTAAGATCGCCACACCGAGCTGCGCCCCGTCTGCCTCTTACCTTCGCGCCACGGCCGCCGTAGATCCTCCCGCCCCAGCCGCTCCTAAGCACTGCAGAAGCGACGGCCCTCCGGCAGCCCTTGAAATATCGCATAAAGAATCCAGAAACTCCCGATTCCCCACCTCGCAATCCTTAGTCCCCGCCCCCGCCCCGCCGCCAGCCTCCTCCGTCGCCGCCGTCGCCACAGCCGCCAGCGGCTCCACCTCGAGACCGCGCGAGACCGGCCCCCGCGGCTTCCGCGAGACCGCGCACGCGCCCCCGGCACTCTGGCGAAGCGGACGCGCCTATCCCAGTGCCTCCCCAGTGCGCCCCGCCCACTGCTCCGCAGAGAGGCTGGCGCGGTTCGTCCAATCCTGAGACGGCGGGGAGAAAGTGCCTGCTCATTGGTCCTCTCTGCAGCTCCCGAGCGGCCGGTCGCGCGCACTCGCGCGCCTCTCAATATAAAATGCGAGCTGCTTCAGGCCCGCAGGCATCAGGCAGTTGCTTTGATTTAAGCCTGAAGTTTAGGCTGCTTGGGGACGCAAGGGTACCTGAGCCAACCAAGCTCATGTTCTACAGCCCTTGGCGCTTCTTTCCTTCGATGATCGTCATCTACTGAAGAAAATCTGATTTCCCTCTGAGGTGACTGCTTGTTCTGTCAAGCACATGACATAATCTAACATTTGTTTCAGAAATAAGCCATGGCCTGATTAAAAATCTGGTGTGTGTAGTGTCCTAAAGAAACATCCTCTACTACCGCAGAAGACTCCAAAAAGCTATCAGCTGGACACAGTTTTCTGAAAACCTGAAAGAAAGAATTCCTAGGACCCAAATCTTGCTTTTGGAATGGATTTAGAGTTACCTAGGCCAACGCCTGAATACTTCTGTTTTGGAAGAAGTACAGCCAGAATGCTCCTTAGAAGCAAGGATGGCAAGACTTTGTCTCATATACTTTGGACATGTTATCAGGAGGGACCAGTCCCTGGAGAAGGACATCATGCTTGGTAGAGTAGAGGGTCAGTGACAAAGAGGAAGACCGGCAATGAGATGAACTGACATAGTGGGTGCAACAATGGGCTCCAACAAAGCAGTGGTTGAGAGAATGATACAGGACCAGGCAGTGTTTTGTTCTGTTGTACTTGAGGTTGCTATGAGTCGGAACCAACTTGACGGCACCTAACAACAACAGGCCAACCCATGTGCAACACAAGGCTGGTCCACTCAGGACCTGTTTATGTTCCCTTCTGAATAGGGCAGAATTCTGGGAGTGAGTTCCATAGGGCAAGAAATTCAAAGCAGATTGAAATGCATTCTAACCATTTTATAGAAGCCTGATCAAAAGAAGGAAAGTACAAAACAGAAATTCAAATTTTCGTGGACTCCGGACTTCCTGGAGCCATGAATGTTGAATGAACCCCTGAAACTATTGCCTAATGTAATCTTTGAGCCTTGGACCAGAGATACACCATGGGGCCTTCTTGGAACCAAACAATAGTTTAGCTTATCTAATGAAAGATATCTGCCTTGAGCATTGTGCTCTTTTAAGAACTACCTATGGAAACAAATTGACAACAGCAACCTGAAAGATTGGATGGGAAGCTTAGGGGGCAGTGAGTTTGTGTTAATGGAGGAGCAATTCTCCAGGGGAGTGGTTGCACAGGTCAAGGAGTGTGATCAGTGTCACCGGATGGTGCGCGTGGAGGCTGTTGAATTGGTGTATGTTTTGCTGTGTATATTCTCAACAAAATAATTTTTTTTTAATGCATTCTAACTAGAAATAACAGCAAATTTACCTCAACACTTATAATAAATCCATTGTATGGTCTCTGCTTTGACAGTAAGCAAGAACTCTGTGTTCCAAGGCGCCGTGCCCCACTCTTGAACGGTTCTAATATTTATTAATTAACCTTTCTGTTAGGCTGAAATCTGCCTTTCTGTCACTTCTGCCTATTGATGCTAGTTTCTCCCAGAGGCATGCTTATTGTATTTAGCCACATCTTCCTCAAAGCACTTCTGTTATGTCAATTATCATGTCCTTCCTCTTTTCCTCTCATTTTCCCATCTTCAGTCGCAATATCCCCAGGTCTGTACTTGCAAGTTCTTTCACCTTCTTCTAACTCTCCTCTGGACATCTATGGGTGAACTGTGGTGCCCTCGACTAAGCAAATCACTTTTCCAGGTGGCCAAGATCTCTTTGGATCCCTACCCTTCCTAGAGTTTTTTTTTTTTTTTTTTTATCATCCTCGTATCTGATCAGCATTCCATCCAAGTCTTTATCCCAGTCATTTATAAGTGTTTAATAAGACAGGGATGAGGATGGGACTCTGCAGGACGTCACTAGAGCTCTTAATCCTCCTGCCATCAAATGTTTATCGGTAGACTCTGAGTACAGACAATCAGCTGCAAACCTACCTGAGCTGTCTTCCTGCCATTTTCCTCCACGGAGATACCATGAGAATTTGTGAAATGTACAACCGAAATCCAGATAAGCAGTCTCCAGGATTCCCTAAAAACTGTTACTCATTCCCAAAAAGGAAAAATGGTTAGCATGGTATGACTTATTTCCTTTCTAAGTTCTTAAATGCATAAAATAAATAATAATTCAGGGAGCTACCTCTAACTGAGCATTTCTCAACCTCGGCAGTATGGGCCTTTGGAGCTGGATAATTCTTTGTTGTGGGGGGCTGTCCTGTGCATGGTAGAATGTTGAGCAGCATTGCAGACCTCTCTCCATTAGAGGCCAGTAGGCCTGCTCCACTGCCAGCTGTGACAATAAAAAATGTCTCCAGACTTTGCCAAAGGTTCCCTGGTGGGGCAAAATCACTTCCAGTTAAGAACCACTGATATCTAGCTATTCAATGAATTGACCTCTAAAGAAAGTATTTCAAACCCATACCTTCTAATTACCTGGCCTCAGGCAGTACAGGTAGTCCCCGTCATAACAATGATATTCGAGTTACAAAGAATCTCACTTATTTTTTTTTAATGATTTGTTTAATATTTTATGTACACACGAATATATTAAAATATGTCTGTAAGTTTATATGTAATGTTTCCAACCCTCAAAGAGAAATAAAGATTGGATTTATAAAGATACTGACAATAAAAGGCAATAATAATGAAAAAATTTTTTAAATGAGGCATTCGACTTAGAACTAACATGACAGAGTCACTGGAACTGAAACCCATTTTAAGTCAGGGACTACCTGTATGCAAAACATCCCTGTTCAAATGAACCCTTCAGGTACCGAGCTCTTGCTCCCCTAGCTGCTCAGATCCCTCTGTCACAGAACCTCATCCTGGAAAAATTATGATTACTATCAGTTGGAGGTAGCAGCCACTGCTCTCAAAATATTTGGGAATTCCTTTGTGAAGTGTTATACGGATGTTTATTATTATCTCCTAAAAGTATTTTCATTTTAATAGAGGGCAGTAAACCCTATGGCAAATAAGGAATCTACTCTCTCATAAATTGAGACATTCTCAATTTCCAAATGACACAAATTACTGGTCTTGTTGAAGGGAAAAAAAAAAAGAAGGGTAACTAAAAGAGTAGAAAGTATAGAAACTGGAGGCAAGGTGATTGAATGTGAGCTTTAGCTTTGCTGAGAAGTAGTTCTGTAATTTGGATGCATGACAAGCTTCTTGGGCCTAAATTTTCTCATCTATAATGTAAGGAAGTTAACTACTAAGTAGTTTTTTCTAGATTCTGGTAGCCTTTGCATATGGTGTCTAACGTGAATACTATATCCATTGCTGTTAAGTTGATTCCAACTCATATTGACCCCATAGGACAGAGCGGAACTGCCCCCATGGGGTTTACAAAGCTGTAATCTTTATGGAAGGAGCCCTGGTGGTGCAGTGGTTAAGCACTGGGCTGCTAACCAAAAGATTGGCAGTTTGGACCCACCAGTTCCTCCGAGGAGGAAAGCATTCCATAAAGATTAAACCCTCGAAAACCCTATGGGGAAGTTCTACTCTGTCCTGTAGGGTCGCTATGAGTCGGAATCAACTCGACAGCAACTGACTTGGTTTTTTAATCTTTATGGAAGCAAACTGCCACATCTTCCTCCCATGGAGTGGCTGGTAGGTTCGAACCGTTGGGTAGCAGCCAAGTGTTTAACCATTGTGCCATCAGGGCTCCTCATAGATACTATAGGGGTTAAGAAAATATAATATTCATCTTAAAATAGAATGAAATGGGTAATCTGTGGTTTAAAACTGAGTCAGAACAGCTGTTCATCCTTGTCACGAGGCAGTTCACTCACTGAGTCATCCTGGCAAATTTGTAACCAAGTATTAAGGAGGAGGAGTGAAAGCCAAGCTGTAAAGTCAAGTGCACAAGGAGAGTAACCACTGTAAATACTTTTTGTCCTTCCTTATCTTGGCATTTCCTTAACCCATCAGCTACCAATATCCCCTATTACACGTTTATGTAATCAAATGTTGTGCTACTTTATTTCATTAAAGTTTTTAGAAAAACATACTAATATTACATCTGACCTATTTGCAACAGGTCTAAAATCTCACTTTCTAAGACTCTACCATTCACTATTATATATGAAATTTTTAACTAAAGTTATTATGTTCCTTATAGTCCTTTAACTAATGTTATTATAAGGTTTTATCACCTCTATGTACTAGTGAAGTCTAGGTTTTCATAACTAAATACTAGGTTAATTACTTATAATTTTCTGAACCAGATGATCACAGATAACCTAAATCAAAAGAGTAGATTCACTAATTCAAATATAAGAGAAGTTATGAAACAACAACAAATTAATAGTTACCTTTTTTTAAATTATTAAATAAATATCTAAAAGAAAAAAAACAAAAAGCAAACTGACAAACCAGGAACATTTCTAATTTAATTAGGTTTTATAATTATTATTATGTTTGTTCAGAACTTCTTGACCTTTCATAAATCTGGCAAAAAATACTGTCTCTAAGCTAAAAACATTCTACAGTTGTTGCCATGTAGAATGGGAGATCCCAGTATCTCCAGTTGGCGTCAGTTTCATTCAGTACAGATCAGTATCACTCAACTCCATTGATTTTCACAAATATTCACTTACTAATTTAAAAAATATATAGTGAGTTCCTCCTATGTGCTTAAGCACTGGGTCACACAAAAACAAACCAAATTAAACCCATTGCCATCAAGTCTATGCCGACTCATAGCGACCTTATAGGACAGAGTAGAACTGCCCCGTAGGTTTTACAAGACTGTAATCTTTACGGAAGCAGAATGCCTCGTCTTTCTCCCCTGGTGGAGTCAAACCATTGACCTTTTGGTTAGCAGCCAAGCACTTTAATCACTGCTCCAGCAGGGCTCCTGCTATAAAATTACCCATATCTTTTTCTCACCAAGCTCCAAAACAAATTTCCATTTTGTTTGTGTAACAAATCTCAGCTGCTGCTTTAATTCATACTAATATGTGAATACCTGTGACTGGGTCTTGGATGGTGTCTGAGCTGAATTCCATAGTTGTCTAAACTCACCATTTCTAATGCCTCTTCCCTAATGCTCTCTTGAACTCATTCCAGTTGAGATATAACTCCACCTCTCCTTTTGTCACCAGTTACCTCCACTTTGCTAAATGCAAAGATTGTTTTTCAGTCCTCACCTTACTTGACCTGTCATCAGCATTTGATGCAGTTAATCATTTTCTCCATTTTGTTCACTGGGCTCCTGAAATACCATTCTCTCTTTGCTTCTCCTCCTATGTCACTGGAACGTTTTTCTCAGTCTCCTTTGCTGGTTCTTCCTTATCTCTGAGTGCTAAAATTTGGAGAGTTTCAGGGCTGTACCACTGAATATTTTACTTGCATCCCAACTCTACCACTTGCCGACTACATGGCAATGGGTTTGGTTAACAGACCGCTTGCTAGTTGTTTAATCAAAGCAAGTCACTTAACTTCCCTGATAGTTTCCTCATCTACAAAATGAGGATAATAAAAATAGCTACTTCCTATGGTGATTGTGGAAACTAAGTGAATTCATGTATGTAAAGTGCTTAGAACATTGACCGGCACCATATATATTAACTATTCGACATTATTTTTATTATCATTTTCTTCATCACGCATTCCCTAGATGATTTCATGGCTTTTAAATTCTATCTACATAATGTCAACTTCCAAATTTATCTCTATCCTGAGCCTCTCCTTTGAACTCCAGAATCATGTATCCAACTGTCGGCTCAACATCTTTATTTGAATTTCTTATGAGCATTTCAAATTTAACATGTCAGAAAGGAAAATACGAGCCCAAGAGATGGAAAGGGCCACATAAACCAGAGACTCCATCAGCCTGAGACCAGGAGAACTAGATGGTGTCTGGCTACCGCCAATGACCACCCTGACAGGGAACACCACAGAGAGTTCCTGATGGTGTGGGAGAAAAGTAGGGTGCAGAACTCAAATTGTAGTAAAAAGACAAGACATGATGGACTGACTGAGACTAGAGGGACCCCTGAGGACATGGCCCCCATACTCTCTGTTAGCCCAGAACTAAAATCATTCCCAAAGCCAACTCTTCAGAAAAAGTTTAGACTGGATGGTAAGACATAAAATGATACCGGTGAAGAGTGCTTCTTGGCTCAAGTAGATACGTGAGACTAAATGGTTAGCTCCTGTTGGGAGGCGAGATGAGAAGCCAGAAAGGGACAGGAGCTGGTTGAATAAAAAAAAAATTAGACACGGGAAATACAGGGTAGAAAGGAGGAGTGTGCTGTCACATTATAGGGAGAGCAACTGGGGTTACATAACAATGTGTGTATAAGTTTTTGTATGAGAAATCGACTTAAACTTTCATATAAAGCACAATAAAAAAAATTTTTTTTAATGTCAGAGCTTCTGCTTTTCAACCAGTTTTTTTTTTTCTTTTCCATTTCAACACATGTTAACCCCATAATTCCAATTGTTCAGGTTTTCTTTCACCCTGCACAGCCAATCCATTAGGAAATCCTGTTATTTTCACCTTCAAAATATATCAAGAGCCTAACCACGTCCCACCAGCCCCACTGCTACCACCTTATTCCAAGCCATCATCATCCTTGCCTAGATTACTACTTTATTTTCTCAATATAGAAAACAGAATGACCCTGGTAAAACAAAAATGAGGTCAAATCACTCCTCTGCTTAATAGCCTATGGCCCAACACTGTCTTCACCTCCTTGACCTCACCCACTACTTCTCTTTCCCTTTTTCATTTCACCTCAGCTTCTCTCTCAAGCCTTTGAATTTGCTATTTCTTATGCCTAAAAAGCCCAACCTTCACATGGCTACTCCCTCCCTTCCTTTAGGTCTCATCTCAAGTGTTTTCAGTGACATGTTTCCTGTGCCATCTGAGGTAAAATAGCAACATCTCCCTGCACACCCTATGCCCCTTACCAAACTTTATTTTTTGCTGTACTTATCATCATCTAGCATATTGTGTATTTGCTGTCTATCACTCCACACTTAAAGGTAAGCTCCATAAGGGCAAGGACTTTGTATATTTTATTCATCACTACTTTTATTTATATTCCCAGCATCTAAGCCAGTATCTGACACACAGATGGTACTCAATAAACGCTTGAATGAATAAATGAATGGAGTAGAAAGGGATAGGTAGACTAGGAATGATGAAAGGGTCAAAAGCTTTGTCAAATACTTGGCCTATGGCTACTTTTGTGTTAGGAATAATTTCTAGGTGGTAAGAGTGAGAGGGGAGATGGGGTGGCAAATGAAAGAGAAAACTATCTTTTACCACCTTTCTCCTTTGCTTCATAGGTCTCTCCAGCTACTGTAAGAATTCCTGACCTAACTGATACAGCCAAGAATTAGAAACCAAAAAGTCCCTTCAAAAGCTAAAATAGATATAACTAATTTAATGCACCTTACTTTTCTCCTGAATTTATACACGTTTCGGACAAGCTTAGATATCTTGTTTCTGACATGTAACAGATTATAAGGACTCTTTAATGTGTGACTCTTTAGTGGATGTGTCTGTTCAGAGCATACATACAGCTGACATGGAACTGGCTGGGGGATGGCTCAGCCTGAATAAGGGAGTTTCTGATGGAAATGACATATCAGATATAAGAGGAAATTTTCACTAAGAATTTGCAAAAGCTGTCAATGGAAGCAGATTTCTGAGACTTTACAAACTTCTTTCTCACAGAAAAGCCATAACCTAAACGTGAGATAGACTCCAGCAGAATTGGAATTGCTATTGGCCCTCAAACAGGTTTTTAAAAACGTGTGGATGGAATGAGAGATCTGGAATACAACGGACCCCTTTAGAGTCATTATGGAAAAAAAAAAAAAAAACTGTTACTTTTTCCTTTTTCCAGAGTAATTTTTTTGGAAGAATTTTTCTAACAGTATTTGGAAATACAACTTCTGAGATCACGTGAATGTAGACAATGTGTAGCTGGCCCCAGGGCCTGATAACCAAGTACTCTGACAAAGTTTTCAGCCCTCCAGGCCTCTGAGTAACACTTCAAACAAAATTCAGGAAGATGGAGCAACAAACATCAATCACGCAAACCTTGTGATCTCAGCTCACAATCTGGCAACAGGAATAAAAATGCACTGATTTTTTTTTTTCTTTTAAGTATAGGATGAATGTAAGAGATGAATACACGTAGGTAAAAATGTATGAATTAGCTTTTAATGAAGCTGAACTCCAAAGCGTTCCCTAAACTCACCAAAAGGGGTTAAAAACTTCAGTTAACATATTTCATGAAAGGTTTGGGAGTTCTCATATAAAATATACCCAGAGGACAAGATCTTCTAATAGTAGATTTAGGGGATAAATGAGACTTTGTGACACAAAGTTACATGCAAAGGTAATCTCTCAGGTTCTCTGGGTCCGGAAACCCAGTAACCCAGTGCAAATTAGCTGGGTAATTCTGGTTCAGGGTCTCTTCTGAGGTTACAGTCAAGATGTTGTCTGGGGCTGAAGTCTTCTGAAGGTATGACTGGGACTCGTGGATCCCTTGCAAGAAGGCTCACACATACATGGCTGTTAGCTAGAGGTCTCAGTTCCTTGCAGTGTGGATTCTCCTTAGGACCCAACAGCTGGCTTCTCTCTTGGCAAGTGATTCAAGAGAGAGTGCCACCAAGACAGGAACTACAGGGCCTTATTATAACCTCCTATGCAACTCCACACACAGTATTACTTCCAGCCCACATCCAAATGAAGGGGAATTAGGTTCTACCTCTTGAAGGAAGAAGACTCAAAGAATCGGTTGACATATTTTTAAAATCATCATATAATCCAGTGTTTGATAAGTACTGTATCCTGTTACCAGTTAATGTCAAGTAGTTTGTGACCCTTCGGTACAGAAGATTACCAGGCCTTTCTTTCAAGGAGTCTCTGGGTGGCTTCTAACAGCAACCTTTGGGTTAGTAGTCAAGCATTTAACTGATTGCACCACCCACAGACTACTGATAAGTGCTATGTTGCTGTTAGGTGTCCTCGATATGGTTCCAACTCATAGTGACCCTATGTACAACGGAATGAAACACTGCCCGGTCCTCAGCCATCCTCACAATCATTACTATGTTTGAGCCCTTTGTTATAGCCACTGTGTCCATCCATCTCATTGAGGGTCTTCCTCTTTTTAGCTGACCCTCTACTTTACCAAGCATGATGTCCTTCTCCAGGGACTGGAGATAAAACCATACAAAAAAAAAAAAAAAAAACCCAAACGTGAGTCAATTCCAACTCATAGTGAACCTACAGGGCAGAGTAGAACTGCCCCATAGGGTTTCCAAGGAGTGGCTGGTGGATTCGAACAGCCGACCCTTTGGTTAGCAGCCATAGCTTGCCGTAGCTCTTAACCACTGTGCCATCAGGGCTCCAGTATTTAAAAAAAAACCCACTGCGGTCTATCGACAGCAACAAATTACTGTGTTAACACATTTAGGGCTGAGGAGTATTTTATCTGTGATCTTGAAGTTTTTACTCTCCTCTGAGCAATGACCGCTAGGATCAGCTAGAGAAAATCAAATAATGTTCAAAGCATCATCACACTCTATTGTCTGTGTCTACATTCACTCTATTAGTAAGTGTATTATTTGCTTCCCTTCCAATCCTAATGAAAGCCTACTTCAGTTCTTGCAGAAAACCCTTATCCTTCCCTCCCTTCTTACAAAGAGCATAGGAAATGCCTTAACCCCACAGCAGGGTTGCTTTCCATCCAAAGCAAAAGATTTTTTGATGTAGCACTTTATCAGAAGTTCAAATAAACTCATACTCCAAAATCCTATGGAGTTGCCCTTCTCTTCAAATTTAGTCCTAAGTGAACTTAAATAGATTCCCGTGGCATGAATTGCCCTCTCAGAAGTCATGTTGCTTTTCCCCTAGCAAGATAGGTTTGGATGGAGCCCCGGCGGTGCTGTTAAGCTCTCAGCTGCTAACCTGAAGGTCTGTGCTTCACAGGAGAAAGTTGTGGCAGTCCGCTTCTGTAAACAGCCTTGGAAACCCTACGGAGCAGTTCTACTCTGTCCACCAGAGCGGCTATGAGTTGGAATTGACTCAATGACAACAGGTTTTTTGTTTTTTTTTTTTAAAGACAGGTTTGCCTTTGTGCTCAATGAGCCTCAGAGACTTTTTATCCCCCCCACCCCCCACCCCCCACTCCATCCTCTAAATCTGCTGGATGTGTTCAGAGATTCTCCAAATAACAGACAAGTTATACTAATGGTGAGGTTTTCATACCAGTTCAAACACACACACACACACACAAACAAAAAACACCCTAGTTTGACCTATGATCTACCTCTTATAGAGCCTCCTCATCAATCAACTGGAAAATGTGTTCTTAGTTGAAGCTTCAGACTCTGGGAATTGAGCCCTTCTGCACCACCCATCCTGGCTCTCCAGTCACAATATCCAGGACCCTGGCTTTCTCCTGGTCTCATGCAATGGTGGCAGCATTTCTAGTAGCAGGGAAGGTGGCTGCCATCTCTGTGACAGGGGCTTCTGTGACAGAGGGGGTGTGTGACTGCTGATGGCTTAGGTAGTTTTTATGTAAATGCTTTTCTACTCAAGTATTTTGCATTTAAGGACCAATCACAGAGATCATCAACTTCCATAAAATAAGCTCCAAATTCTTCAAAGAATTCACACAACATTCCTGGAAAGGTAACACTTTGCACCCTCTTGCAATAGCTGTATTAGCTTATTGGTCTTTAGTTGAATTTTGCTTAAATACCAACATTAGCCAGTCCATTCCATCACATTTGACAGCCACCTGCACTCAACACTAATATCTGGTAGTTATACACCACCACTCATTTGCCCATTCATATCAACATTATCATCATTTTATTGATGTTTTAAAAGTATAGCTTTAAAAAAAGAATAATGAAAAAGCAAAATAGTGAATATATTTTCCTTATAGTAAGTTCTGTGTTAAGAATTGTGTTTGACAGCGCAGATACAGAACATTTTCATAATTGCAGAAATTACATTGGACAGTGCTGTTCTAAGGAATTAGTATGGTATCCCATGAACTAGTTTTACAATAGATTGATGTGTGAAATAAGAAACATAAAGGAGTACTGGTACACGATTCTAGAAGCTTCTTGTTATCGTTTTTTGTGCCATAGAGTCGGCTTTGATTCATAGTGACCCTATGCACGGCAGAAGGAAACACTGCCTGGTCCTAGAAGCTTAGGTAAACTTAAAGGAAAATGTAGTAAGTCTGTCCCGTGTGTCTTCACAAAGAATAATGAACATTGCAAGTCTTAGTGCTGCTATAACAGAAATATCACAAGTGGATGGCTTTAAAAAAGAGAAATTTATTCTATCACAGTTTAAGAGGCTAGAAGTCTGAATTCAGGGTGCAAGCAGAAGGTTTTCTCTCTCTGTTGGCTCTTGGAGAAGGTCCTTGTTGTCATCGATCTTCCCCTGATCTAGGAGCTTCTTAGTGCAGGGACCCCGGGTCCAAGGAACGTACTCTGCTCCTGGCTCTGCTTTCTTGGTGGTAGAAGGGCCCTCTGCTCTGCCCGAATCTCTCTTTTATATCTCAATAATGACTCAAGATACAACCCAATCCTATAGATTGAGCCCTGCCTCATTAACATAACTGCCTCTAATCCTGCCTCATTAACATCATAGAAGTAGGAGTTACAACACATAGGAAAATCACATCAGCTCACAAAATAGTGTACAACCACACAATTCTGGGAATCCTGGCCTAGCCAAGTTGACACATATTTTGTGGGGACACAATTCAATCCATGACATTGCAGGAAGTTGAAATAACCTGGTTATGGGATATTAATAACTTTTCTTTGGCTACAAAGACTGTTTTTAAGAAATCTATTTCAGCACATTATTAAAAGAAAGCAGGGTTGTGTGTGTGTCATTTTTAAACAATTAAAATTTGCAACTTCATGCTAAACTTCAAGTTTTTTTCTTCTATAAAAATATGGAATTACTTTCTAAAAATCCATTTATTGAGGTACAACTTGTATCCAATAAAATGCACTCATATTTAAGTAGTAAGTTCAATGAGTTTTGATAACTATACACACAATTGTAACCATTACCCCAGTTAAGATATAGAACGTTTCCATCACCCCCAAAAGTTTCCATGTACCATTTTACAACTGATACCATTCAGCCCGCTCTAACCCAGACAAGCACTGACCTAATTTGCTTCTATTAATTAGTTTGCCTTCTAAAGCCTCATATGAATGGAATCATTACGTATGTAATCTTTTTGTGTCTGGCTCCTTTCACTCAACATGTTTCTGAGATTCACTGGTGGTGTTTCTTTTTGTTGCTAAGTAGTATCACTGTAATAACATACCACAATTTGTTTAACTATTTACCTGTTGATGGGCGTCTGGGTTGTTTCCAGGTCTTGGCTATTATGAACAAAGCTCCTATGACCAATTGTGTATGAGTTTTATTCTGAATATGTGTCTTGTTGTGAACATGTTTTCACTTTTCTTGAGAAAACGCCTAGGAGTAGAATCGTTGGGTCACATGGTAAAACTATTTTAACTTTATAAGAAACTTCCAAATTGCTTTGCAAAGGGTTTTTCCACCACAATGTTGAAAGATACAGTTGTTCCACTTACTCACCTATACTTGGTGTTGCCTGGTATTGCCATCAGAAGAACTACTAGGTAATAAGTCATGCTTGTGACTTTCTAAGAATCAATTTGCCCGAGATCATGTCTCAAGGAAAGATTTCTGTAATGAGATAGGTATCTTCCAATTAGAAATTGTTGGTTTATGCATATTCCTAATTTAAAAATGGCCATTTTGGTTGCATGGAAATCTTTTTCACACTTGATTGTGGAGATTGGAAAGAAATCGCTTTCATTTTTGGAGCAGCACAGAAAAGAGGAGGAGAAATCCCCTGGGCTCTGGGCCAAAGGGAACAGGTGGAGGATTTTCACCTAGAGGGCCACTGTCCATAGAAATATGTGAACTACAAATGCATTTTTTCACATATGTAATGTTAAATTTTCTAGTAACCACATTAAAAAAAAACAGGTGGAATTAATTTTTTCAATATTTTTATTTAACTCAGTATGTATATAAAATATTATTTCAACGCATATTAAAAATTTTTAATTAGATATTTTACCACCTATTTTTTTCATACTAAGTCTTTAAAATCCATGTGTACTTTACACTTGTAGTACATCTTAATTCTGTATGAATTTTAAGATGAGTTTTTCTATTTCTACAAACACACACACACACACACACAAATCACTACTGGGATTTTGATAGGGATTGAGTTGAATCTGTAGATCACTTTGTGCAGTACTGCCATCTTAACAATTTCAAGTCTTCCAATCCATGATCATGGAATGTCCTTCCATTTATTTAGGTTTTCTTTAAATTCTTCAGCAATGTTTTGCAGTTTTCAGTATACAAGTTTTTCACCTCCTTCATTAATCCATACCTAATATTTTATTCTTTTTAATCTATTATAAATGGAATTGTTTTCTTAATTTTCTTTTCAGATTGTCCATTGATGGTGTATAAAAACACAACCGTGCTAATCTTGTTCCCTGAGACTTTGCTGAATTCATTTATTAGCTCTAGTAGTATTCTTGTGCAATCTTCAAGATTTTCTATGTATAAGATACACCAATAGAGATAGTTTTACTTCTTCCTTTCAAATTTTGATGCCTTTTATTTATTTTTCTTGCCTAATTGCTCTGACTAGAACATGCATTCTTGTTTCTGATCTTAGGGAGAAAACTTTCAGTCTTTTGCCATTGAGTATGATGTTAGCTGTGGATTTTTCTTACTGCTTCAGTTTTTAAATTTAAATTAATTAAAATAAAAAATTTAGTTTCTCAGTTGCACTAACTAGCCACATTTCAAGTGTTCAACAGCCACACATGCCTAGTGATTATAACATTGGATTGTGCAATTCTTGGGAGATAGCTACGGGACAGAAAGGGAAAGGTGGAGGTGAGCATATTCCCTGTTTCAACTCAATTCACAGTAGAAATACTAGTACTAATTGCATGAAATTCAAGTTAAACCTATTTCTATAGTCCATTTAAGAACAGAAATACCATTATCTCTACTTAAAAGGCATGAGTTCTGATGTGAATTGTGAATTTGCTTTTCATTTAGCCGTTGAACTGCTTGAGTTCAAATGCCACCGCCACTATTTTCTACCTGTGACTTTAAACAAGTAACTTAGAGCATTTAAAAATCACTGTCACCATCTGTAAAGCAGGGAAAATAGTAGTACCCCTCGGACTATTGTGAAAAATTAAGCGAGATAATGTGTACAAAGCACTTTGTAGAATGACTAACAGCTTTTTTTAAAGTGGTTGCTTTTAAATATCCCAACTATTCCTTGGGTGGGGACTGTAGTTTCTTTTTTATTTTTAAAAGTATATGGGGGAAAAAAAAAGTATATGGAATGTTTTTAGCTTTTTGAAAATGGCAATTGTCTTAGGCTGCGTTCTCTAGAGAAGCAAAGCCAGTAAAGCATATAAATATACTTAGAGAGAGAGATTTATATTAAGGAAATGGCTCACGCGATTGTAGAGACTTGAGTGTCCCAAGTCCGAGGGTCAGGATAGAGGCTTCTCCTGATTCACGTAGCTGCAGGGGCTGGTGGACCCAAGATCAGCAGGACAGAGAGCAGAGCTTTTGCTCAAGGCTGCAAAGATAAATAATCCTATGATCGGCAGGCAAGACCGCAGGTCAGAGGAACAGGAGCCAGCTGCAGGATTCAGCTCAAGCAAAAAGCCCCCGATCCTTGCCAGAATGTCTGCTTATACTCGATGCAGACCACATACCCAAACAACTCCCTTTCAACTGATTGGCTATTCACAGCAGATCCCATTATGGGGGTGGTCACATATCAAATCTCAACACAGAAGTGATCACAGCATTATATGACTGTCAAAACACTGAGAATCACAGCCCAGCCAAGTTGATGCACAATCTTAACCATCACAGCAATCATTGATTCAATAAATGCTGTGTCTTCAGCTAGAATAGACAGATGAGAAGGACATGGTCTCCACCCTCCTGGAGCCCACAGTGTCCAGTATGGGAACCAGCACACCGTTGGGCCAATATCTGAATGAGAAAATTAACCAAAGAGAATACCAATGACCCAAAGAAGCTGTATAGATAAAAACTGAGTTTATGAATTGAAAGTCTTGTAGTTTTACACAGTTCTCTAAAAAAAAATTCTCTAGCTTACTTTAAAATGGATTATCCACAATTAAAATACCTATGATCTAAGAAATTAGATGGACAGTGATTTAAATGCTTGGTGATCAGTGTTAGCCTTTATTTCTGCCACATGGAAGACACTGCTTTGTTTTTCCCTTGGTTGGCTGTCCATTTCCTAAGCGGTGCTTGTCTTTCAGTTTCATGCGTTGTATTTTTCTGACCAAAGAAAAAGTGAGAGAGGAAAAAAGAAAAGATGGAGAAGTGAGTTCAATGTATTCAAATGTCTGAAACACTAAATATTTTTAAAAAGTTATTACTGTTAAGTATAAAGTACTTTTAAAAACTAAATAGGAGCAAAATAAGCAATTGAAAAAGTAAAATTACATTTATGATAGTGTTTCTTCTTAAAATAAAAATAATGATCCTTTGGACATACAATGTCATATTTCAAATCTAGAGGTTGAAACAATGTCAAAGGAACCTCTTATTTTCTTAAAATTTTGGATTGTGAAAGGTATTTCTACACAAGTAAGAACTTAAAAGTTAAAGATATTAATATTAAGATTAGATAAAAGGGCTAACGAAGTGCTTTTATTCTTTAAGACACATACATATGTCACATTGTTTAAATTATGCACTTCTTCATCTGTGCTGAACTGTGTCATAAGATTCTGCACAGGTAAGAGTCACACCTTGAAATGTGTCTACAAATACATACCCAAATATCTTTCACGTTATTTCAATGGTAATAATATGAAAACTTTACTAGTAATGAATTATTATTTTCACCTTAAAAAAAAAAATCATCTACCTTTCCCTATAAATCAGCAGGTCACAATTTAAGTATTTGGAAGCCACCTTTTCAATTCAGGAATCAAATTATAAGTATGGTTTTGTGTATATATATATATATATATATATATCCCAAACCAATTGCCATTGAATTGATTCTGACTCAGCGACCCTATAGGACAGAGCAGAACTGCCCAAAAGGGTTTCCAAGGAGCACCTGGTGGATCTGAACTGCTGACCTTTTGGTTAGCAGCCATAGCTCTTAACCACTATGCCACCAGGGTTTCAGATATATATATATAAAATCATTTTTGCCATTCTTTGCATTGGCAGATGTCTCTTTTAATGAGGCTTCACTATATGAAGTTTTATTGTTCTAGAACATATCAAAGGATGAAATCAATATAAACTACTAGGCGATCTTCAACGGAATTTCTCTCTCTAAATTCTTTATGGTATAATGGGAGACGTTAGGGTTCAGGACTCTCTGTGGGTGGATGCAGAAACCAACACAAATCACCAAGTGTGTCACCTCATTGCTGTCCACCACTACAGAACAAGTTAAAGGGACTAGTCAGAACATCTTAAGGGGGGAAAGAGGTGACAGAAGAACAGGTACAGACTAAGGAGGGTGTGGACCTTTGTGATATTTTGGCCGCATTGTTTTCCTCAAGTACATTACTTCTTGGACGTGTGAGCATCTTGGTGGGGCCCTGTTAATAAACTAAGTGCTCTGCCTTCCATGAGCCAAGAGGTAAGCATGCCACAAAGCTAGGCCAAGGGACCTTTTATCTCACATGAGAGCAAACTGACATAAAGATAGAAAGATTGGCTGGTGGATCTCCATTCAATCAGCAGGTCAAGTGATTCCTGGTTCAGCAACCTTCCCTTCAATTCTGTGATCTCATCTCCTGTACACACATATACACATAGCATTAGCTATGACGGTGGAAGCAGATGAAGAGAAGAACGAGCCTTGTAGCCAGGCCATGGATACAATGGCCAAAAGTTGTTATCGCTGCTCCTACTCTTTCTATGCCTCTAGATGCTGCTGCCATAGCTGAGATATGTTTCATTCTTGGCAACTCACTGCAAAGCTAGTGTCTCAAAGAAACCTAGAATATAGTAGATCAGGGCTGCCACACACAGCTGTGCAGGTTGTGCACTGTACCTAGGCTACAATGTGCATGGGGTCCCCAATCACTGTCGTGTGGAATCTGAACAACTGTATACAACAGCTCTGCAGGCACTCTATAAATATTTGTATAATTTTGGTATAAAGAAAAGAGATCTTGGCTGCCTAATCTAAGAAAGTAGGTTGGGAGAGAGTATGGATGAGGCAAATGAATGAATCTGTCTTGGAAGAAATACAACCAGAATGCTCCTCAGAAGCAAAGATGGCCAGACTGCATCTTACATACTTTGGACATATTGTCAGGAGGGATCAGTCCCTGGAGAAGGACATCATGCTTGGTAAAGTAGAGGCTCAGTGAAAAAGAGGAAGACTGTCAATGAGATGGACTGACCCAGTGGCTGCAACAATAGGCTTATGCATAACAATTGTGAAGATGGCACAAAACTGTCAGTGTTTTGTTCTGTTGTACACAGGGTCGCTATGAGTTGGAACCGACTCGATGACACCTAACAAGAACAACAACATGGATGACACTCAAAGATGAACAGTAGGAATGAGAATGAAGTGTGGAAGAATGAAGCACTGCAGTAGCAGCTGCGTGTAACTGTCTTCCAGTGCCTCACCCCGCCTCTGATGACACCATATTTTGACCCCGATGAATCCTAGAGCAGAAACCACAAGCCTGAGTGACTCCCCTAATGACATTTTACCTCTATATTTTCTACAGGAAGGTATCCCCAGATTTACTACAACAGAAATAAGAAGATTTCATGTTAAAAGATTCAATTTATTGACAACTTGTTGTGAAAGTGGCACATCTATTCCTTATAGCTATAAAGAGACATAATTTTGAAAACTACCTGTAGGCTGTCTTACATGCTTCTTCATCACATTTTTTCTCCTCACACTCATGCCCCTGAGAAATGGGGTGACAGATTAGGCACGGGATTGAGGAAATTAGAAGAGGACTTGATGTTAGGGGAGACAGCTAGAGGGAAAAAAGATGGGAAAAGTGGGAAAGAGGTCATGCAAGAGGGGGAAGTGAGAAAGAAAAAAGACAAAAGCAGGGAGAAAAAAGGCACAGAGGGAGAGAGAATTTATCTGGGTCTTAAATTCAAATGATGTTCTCACCACCTCACCAAAAATGTCTTTATTCTTTCTAATGGAGCTCATTGTTAAACTTCACAAACAGGTTCCCTTTTAGGGTCCTCCCACCCTTTCTCTTTTTAGCCTGAGTTTCATAAGCAGAGAATATACTTGACTGCTTAGGATTCCAAGGAATTTAATTTTCAATAGTTAAGAGGGAAGTGGAGAAGGAAGATGGGTGGGGGTGGCAGGAGACACCCAGTATTTCATAAATGATTTCCCCCTCTCTTCTGGAAGCTCTATCCTTTGTCTCATTGAGTTCCATCTTAGAAAAATACCATAGAATCATAGATAAGCCTACTGCTGAGGTTCACTGTAAAGAAATCAGATAAGAAGAACGAAGCCTAGAAAGGTAAGAAATTGAAAACTCAAAAAAGAGATGGACTCAGGTCCAGAGAGAGAGTTTAGCCTAGACCCTGCCTTGCAGCCTTTTCATAAAAACAGCGCATTTGAAGGGTCACTTTATCCAACATCTTACTCAGAAAGAAAAAAAGTGTAATTCTTTCAAGCTTTGAGAGCCTTGAGAGATGAATTAGAGACAGTGGCCCCAAGTACCATTGCCCAGGAGCTGGTGAGTGTGATTCTGGAGACGTTAATAATACCTGGGATTCATTTTACTGCAGCAGAGAGCAGTAATGATTCTGGCTTCTGCTTAAAATTGAAGTCAGAATTATAGGCTCATTTCTAGTCTATAGTCAGTCTGAATTCAGTGGAACGAGAAATTAAGATTCTACTGATCTTTGCTTTTCTTGGGGTTGAGGGTGTAAGTGTGAGTAATAGAATGTGAAAGAGGAAATAGAAATGATTTAGAGGAGAGTGAAGATGGGGAAAGAAATGCCAATCAGAGGGAAAACTGAAAAACTATACAAGCCTAAGGAAAAATAGAGGAGAGAGAGATGGAAAGAATGAGAAAGTAGGTGAAAGAAAACAAATAGGGAATATAATTAATACTTTGTGGAAAACTGCATACCAAATTTGTATACTGTGCCATCATTGGGATTTACGAAGTTTGTAGTCAAATTTTGCTGAACATTTGCTGCATCTTTGCTTGGCTCCTAATTTTCAGAACCCTGTTGCAAATGCCTCCTAAATTTTCAAAGAGGAGCTACCAGGACCTCAAGCACACCAGCTTATAGGATCATAACAGCAGAAAGGGCCTTAAGACACCAATCACGTCCTCAGCCATATGTATACACATTTATTGTTGAGGAAACTAAGGCCCCGAGAGATTAAATGACATGTTCATGTAACAGAGGAAGTACAGAATCAGGACTCAAATCTACGGGTTTTGATTCAATGTTTAATAGCTGGTTTCTTCATTGTTTTCTTCTAAATTTCCTCCAAGTCCTTTTCCCAGTTTGTTTCATGGACTCACTACCTCCCAGTCATGGAGACTCCCAAATGCTGTTATACCCAATTTTTAGCTTTTTTCCTCTTGGCCACACACGTAGTGAATCAATAAATCTTGTTGACTTTGTCTTCAAGCCCTCGTTTCTATTCTGATTGCTTCTTCCCTGATTCAGGACTTTGGCACCGTTTACCTGGTCTATAATAATGGCTTCCTAACTGGTCTCCCTACCTCTTGCCTCCTCCAGGTTCTCTTGGGGCTTGCTGTCAAAGTAATCTTCCTAAAACATAACACTAATTTTGTTGTTTCTTTGTCTTTCAGTGGCTTTTCAGTACCTAACAGTAGTATCCTAACTAGCAAAGCCCAAGACCTCCATCATCTGGCCCCTGCCTAGCTTTCTAGCTTGCCTTTCTCAGTATTCCTAAACTGAACATGCCCAGTACTTCCCCCTCTTGATATTGTCCCATCATTCTCTATAGCCATCCAGGATATCATTTCCCCTTTCCTAACTCAAAGACTGTCTCTCCACAAAGTCTTTCCTAATTCTCTGTCCTCAGCTAAAAAGAGGTTCTCTGCTTTTCTCTTAAAGCACTTGTATTACATTATATGTTATTTGCGCATATGTCTTGAGGTCAGGTAAAATGTCTTACTTATCTTTTTACATCTCCCAGAGTCTGCCACACTGCTTTATATATAATGCTGTCGTTGTTAGGTGCTGTCTAGTTGATTCTGACTCACAGTTACCCTATGTACCACAGAACGAGACACTGCCTGATTCCGCACCGTGCTCATAATCATTGCTACATTTGAGCCCATTGTTACAGCCACTGTGTCAATTCATTTCGTGAGGGTCTTCCTCTTTTTCGCTGACCCTTTACTTTACCAAGCATGATGTCCTTCTCCACGGACTGGTCTCTCCTAATAACATGTCCAAAGTACGTAAGACAAAGTCTCAACATCCTCATTTCTAAGAACCATTCTGGTTGTACTTTTTCTGAGACAGATTTGTTTGTTTTTCTGGCAGTCCATGGTATATTCAATATTCTTCGCCAACACCATAATTCAAATGCATCAGTTCTTCTTCAGTCTTTCTTATTCGTTGTCCAGCTTTCGCATGCATATAAGGCAATAGAAAATACCACGGCTTGGGTCAGGCACACCTTAGTCCTCAAAGTGACATCTTTGCTTTTTAACACTTAACCCTTTTGGGACTGGTGGTATATATAGCTACCACTTACTTTTGTGCATCTGGGGTTCACTGGGAAGCTACTGTCCCACTGACGGTACGTGCTGCTGGCAGGCAGGGCCCTATATAACAGCTTGAAATGGAAAAAACAGGCATGTGCTGCAAATTACTGTTTTTATAGGGTACTGAATGAGCTGGTGCTGAATAGCTGAATTTGTGGTAGGAAAAACATGAATTTTGAAAATTTTTATTGGGTAAACATATGTACCTCTGGGCTCTGTGGGTAGAATTTGTGTTCACAAGAGGTACACATATGTACCTCTGGACTCTGAGGGTATGATTTGTGGAATGAGGCATAAGACAAAAACCATATTACCTACAAACAATTCAGACACACTTAATAATTCAGCATGCCCTCCATTACTGAAAACACATAGTATCAACAAAAAATTAAAATGAAAAAATAATTGGGTCAAAACAGGTTAAAGAGGTCTTTTGCAGAAGATTTGCCCAATGCAATACGTCATTCGATTTCTTGACTGCTGCTTCCGTGGGTGTTGAGTGTGGATCCAAGTACAATGAAATCCTTGACAACTTCAGTATTTTCTCCATTTATCATGATGTGGCACAGTGGTTAAGACCTCTGGCTGCTAACCAAAAGTTGGCAGTTTGAATCCACCAGCCACTCCTTGGAAACCTTATGGGACAGTTCTACTCTGTACTATAGGGTTGCTATGAGTTGGAATCGACTCAGTGGCAATGGGTTTGGTTTTTGGGTTTTAATCATGATGTTGCTTATTAGTCCAGTTGCAAAGATTTTTGTTTATGTTGAGATGCAATCCATATTGAAGGCTATAGTCTTTGATCTTCATCAGTAAGTGCTTCAAGTCCACTTCACTTTTAGCAAGCAAGGTTGTGTCATCTGCATATCACAGGTTGTTAATTAGTCTTCCTCCAATCCTGATGCCATGTTCTTTTTCATATAGACAAGCTTCTTGGATTATTTGCTCAGCACACAGAATAAATACGGTGAAAAGATACAGCTGTGATGCACATTTTCTTGATTTTAAATCATGCAGTATCCCCTTGACTTTTCGAATGACTGCCTTTTGGCCTATGTACACGTTAACAATTAAAAGTTCTCAAATTCCCATTCTTCGCAATGTTATCCATAATTTGTTATGATTCACACAGTTGATTGCCTTTACTTAATCAATTAAACAGAGGAAACATCTTTCTGGTATTCTCTGCTTTCAGTCAAGATATCTGACATCAGCATGTTATTCCTAGTTCTACATCCTTTTCTGAATTCGGCTTGAACTTCTGGGAACTCCCTGTCGATGTACTGCTGCAACTGTTATTGAATTATTTTTAGAAAAATTTTACTTGCATGTGGCATTAATGATGTTGTTCAAAAATTTCTGCATTCCGTTGCATCACCTTTGTTTGAAATACCCACGTAAATGGTAGGCACATATATGAATCTCTTCCAGTTGGTTGGCCAGGTAGCTGTTTTCCAAATTTCTTGGCATAGACGAGTGAGCACTTCCAGTGTTGCATCTGTTTGTTGAAATATCTCAATTGGTATTTGTCAATTCCTGGAGCGTTTTTTTTTTTTTTTTGCCAATGCCTTCAATGCAGCTTAGACTTCTTCCTTCAGTTCCATTGGTTCTTGATCATATGCTAACTCCTGAAATGGTTGAACATCAACCGATTCTTTTTGGTACAGTGACTCTACATGTATTCCTTCCATCTTCCTTTGATGCTTCCTGTGTTGTCCAATTTTTTACTCATAGAATTCTTCAATATTGCAACTCGAGGTCTGAATCTTTTCTTCAGTCTTTTACATATAATAGGCATTGAATTTGTGCCAGAAGTGAAAGAATCAGTCGCATATAGGATAAAGATAACCATACTCAATGCCCTACATCAATTTTAAATTTCCACAGCTAAATAAACATGGGCTTCAGAATGTACATGGAATGTACTAATATATTAATGATATGCAATGTTAGTAGTAATACTGCTGATAGATTTATCCTTGCCTTTAGCAAGGATGAGGAAAACATTTGCTTGTATTGGGCATCTCTTGATTTCTTCAAATTTAGTTTGATTTCTTTTTGGAAAAATATTCGGAGTAGAAATCGATAGATGAAAATTCTGTAAAGGAGATTTGCATTTTTCTTGTAAAGTACAACAGCATTTTCTTACAATGTTCTCAGGTTCAATAATGTAGGTTGGAATATAGGCAAAATGACATTACAGTGAAGTTCATCCGGTACTTTTGGAAACTAAAGCCTAGTGGGAAGGTCCAATGACAAACCCCATTTGTACAAAAATCTATCCCATAATCATTTGCTTTTTTTTGTAGGACTCTTGCAAGTGTACCTAAAAATACCTTTCAAGTGTTCTTGGTTTCTGAAGTATTATTTTTTTTCTCTCCATTGAAGCCCAGTTAAATGTCCCTCTGTTCCTTCCACGATGTGCTTTTACACACATGACTGGAGCTGAAGCCTACTGCATCCATTCGGTTAGATAATAACTTACAGGAGGGTCAGCAGCCAGCAACAAGAGAGCTCCATAATTGCCTAGAAAACAACCTCTAAAGTAAACCTTTGTTGCTAAAAGTTAAAGGTTCTTATACATGGGACTATATAAAGAAAAAAAAAACTGCTTAAAACATTGAACAATGTCTGCCCGGTGAGGTCAAGGCCAAAGATAGAAGCAGGAAGAAGAGAGAGCTAGATGATTTTAGATCTACAAGAAATTTAGGTGTGGATCGCTCTCCTTCTGAATCAGCAAAAATGGAGTCCCATTATTGTTGTAGTTTGGGTTCTGACTACAGAGCTCATCTTGGAGTGGCTGCTCACGCCTGATGCCCTAGAGTCAGGGAACTGGGAAGGAAACCCAATTCCACTGGTGCAGAAAAAGAATCCAAAGTGATGCCTACTACTTGAGAGACAGCTTGAGGATAGGCTTTGAGGAAGAGTTTCTCCTGTGTAGGACCCAGAATGGTACAAAGGCCATGAAGGCAATGTAGCAAAAAATCTGGCTGGATTCCTTTGCTCTTAATTACTCTATTCCAGAAACCCGAAATGACCACTGGATACCAGGGATCACAACGAATCATGTAGTGAAATTTGTTCCATACCTGAAGTGTCTGAGTAAGTTCTCATGCTCCTGTAAAAACAAACAGTACAACTCAATATTTTGCCAGCGTAACCACAAATATTTAGAAAAGAATTACTAGGTATGAGATAACCACTCATTCTCTAAATGCTTTGTGGGAGGTAATGAAACATGTTAGCAAGCTTAGGATGTTATTGGTTATAATGAGTATTAGACTAGATTTACCTAAATTTCTATAACATGCAAGCCATAGACGTGAACTGTACCTAATAACATACAATCTATTTTAGTTTATCTATCACCAGTCCCCGGGAGAAAGATGTGGCAGTCTGCTTCCATAAAGATTTACATCCTTGGAAACCCTGTGGGGCACTTCTACTCTTTCCTATATGATCGCTATGAGTTGGAATCAACTTGTTGGCAATGGGTTTAGGTTTTTTTGGATCACCAGTCACTCAGAGAGGCAGCACCATCCCTGCTGCCTCCCCTGCCCCTTGGGGTTAACTGCTGCTGCTCGGGGGTTTAAGTAAGTAGAGTCAATTGTTTTGGGGATATAGGCTCTCACAGAGGACTGGGGAAAATTCTGGAATGGACAGATGCCTGGAGTTAGTAGAGGTTAAAACCTCTTCTAGCTTCTTCCCCACCATCTCTATGGCCTTGACTGGGCAGCAGCCCTTGGGAATCTTCCAGGCGAACAACATACCAAAGTGCTTGCCCAAGTTACTACATTTCTTACAGATTAGTGGGTAAAACAGGGGACTTACAGTTAGTTTCCAGGTTATTTCACTTTCAGAAATGTCTTTGGATAAAGAAGTTCATTTTTCTGCACTTCTGACTTTTTAAAATTAATAACAGTAATTAAAAAACATATTTTCTTAATCTCACTGGCATGCTAAAACATAAACTTAAGTAACTTATTTTCCACCAAATCCTTGTTTTTTTGGCCACATTTTTAATAGATATTTTGGAAGTACTGCTGTTTGGGTAAAAGAAAGAGTTTGAGAAGAATAAGTACCCTTAGATATTATCTTCTCAGATAAGTGTAGAAAGACACAATTACGATACACTTTAAGGGGTCCAGCAAATATGGCCAGTTCAAGCTCTGCAATGAATCTCTTAGAAAGCAAATGTTAAATTAGTGACTTGCTGAGGTATTTGCAAATAAATACTCAATATACCCGTTGTCATTGAGCTGAATCTGACTTATGGTGATACCATGTGTGTCAGAGAAAATTGTGTCTCAAAGGGTTTTCAATGGCTGATTTTTTGAGAAAAGATCATCAGGCCTTTCTTTCAAGGCACCGCTGGGTAGACTAGAACCACCGACCTTTTGGTTAGCAGCCGAATGCCTAGCTGTTTGTGCCACCTGGCACTCTACAGATTCATATAAGCCTTCACCAAATGGGTGTGGTGATTTAAATGAAGGTTGAGCTCAGTGATAAAAGTTTTCAACAGGCTAAAAAATATCGAGTAAAAATACTTTAAAAAAAGGTACATATTATGATAAAGGCTGCCACTATTCTCTTTTAAACAAAGCTAAGAGTCACAGTGGCACTATTGTTAAAATACAGAAGAAATATAAATGCTTATAAAGTAAATCCTTCACTTCGAAAGGTCCTATTGTGATATTACACAAAAGTTGGAGACTTCATAGTTTTGCACTCTTCTGGATTTAACTTGCTTGATTTACATTTAAAGACGAGGGAAGCTGAGGACAGAATATTCAATAAGGTCATTGTTCAATTTTTTGTTGTTCAGTGTTCCAAAATATGCAATTACAAAGTGAAACTGAAATCCATGGTCTTGGAGAAGAAAAGTAATATAAAGAACTTATTTATCAACCTCGAAGTGTCCTGACTTAAATCCTACAAATGTCCCAGGAATAAAGCGTCAGTAGATTTCACTCAGTTTTTAGATATTATATCTTTCATTCATAATTAACACTCTGAAATTAGGTTCGAGCTAGTAATTGTGTTCCCGAAGTAAATAGGCAATAAAAAGGAATTCATCCTTGATTAAACCAGGCTTTACTTAGAATCAAAATTTGCTTATTTGCTTTGTTTTGCCTATTTTCCCTAACAGAGTCAGCAGATAACTGGCACAAGAAGCTGGGTAGCTGGAAGGGCAGGGCCTTGAAGAACTGAGGTTTGCTAACCTTCAAGACTTTGTTATTTTTAAAACAATACAAATTTTACTCTTTGTATTTACTTACTTGTTGCCATGAGTCGATTCCGACTCACAGCCACCCTAGAGGACAGAGTAGAACTGCCCCATAGTGTTTCCAAGGAGCTCCTGGTGGATGCAGACCTTTTGGTTAGCAGCCGTAGCACTTAACCACTACGCCACCAGGGTTTTTTCTCATACTTTCTAACAGTGATCATAATACAGAAAGTAACAAAACCGAGCAGCTGCAGAGCACTCTTCTTCCTAAAATTTCAAGTTATCCTTATAATTTTCAATATTTTAAAAAGCCGCTGAGAGCTAATCTAATGCTTCAGGGCATACATTATGTGCAAGGAGAAAGGAGAGAAGTTGAAATGATTTAAACAGTTCATGAAATTTTGAATTGTGGTGTATTTCTGAAGCATTAGAGAAGGGTGGGACATTGGGCTAAGGCAGGGGAATGAAATAAAACAGAAGAAAGACACAGGGGTGAAAAGACCCATCAATTATTCTTTGGGACAAATTCCTAAATTGGAGGGATGCATTTTTATCTTGCTGGTTTTTTAGAAATCTTAAGCTTTTCTATCAAAGTCATACTCATATACAGTGGTTAAAGGTACTTTTCCTACCGAATAACACCTCCATCTCTTTCTCTGCATCTTTTTTTTTGTTGCTGTCGTTGAGAATATACACAGAACATACACCAATTCAACAGTTTCTACATGTACAAGTCAGTGACATTGATTACATTGAGTTGTGCAACCATTCTCACCATCCTTTTCTCAGTTGTTCTCCCCTAAGTTTCCTATCTAATTTTTCAAGTTGTTGTTGTCAGTTTGATCCCATATAGCTAGATCTTGAAAAAACACAATGCTCAGGGCAGACATTCTTTACTAGTTAAGCTAAATCATTGTTTGGTTTTAAGAAGACTTGAGGGGATATTTTTGGTTTAACGTTTAAAAATTATCCCAGGGCAAGAGTTCCAGAGTTTCATCCAGCCTCCATGGCTCCAGAAAGGCTGGATTCCATGAGAATTTGGAATTCTGTTCTACATTTTCCCCCTTTTGATCAGGACTCTTCTATAGAATCTTTGATCAAAATGTTCAGTAATGGTAGCCAGGCACCATGCAGCTCTTTTGGTCTCATGGCAAAGGAGGTAGTTAAAGGTACTTTTTCTACTGAGTAGTACCTCCATCTCTTCCTATGCACCTTTTCTTTTTTTTTAATTCATTTTTTGGAGGCCTCCATCTCTTCCTATGCACTTTTTTTTTTTTTTAATTTATTTTTTGGAGGCAACTAACCACACATTCCACATCCTCCTCCTATTTCTAACTCTTTTTTTTCCTCTGTTGCTCCAGGCAAATAGAGCTTAACTGTTGTGCCTTGGATGGCTGCTTGCAAGCTTTTAAGACCTCAGGCACTACACAACGAACTAGGAAGTAGAACAGAAGCACTAAATGCGCTATTAAGCCAATTAACTGGGCTGTCCCATGAAACTATGACCCTAAACCTCCAAACCAAGAAACCAAATTCCATGAGGTTTTCGGTTATACATAAGCAGCCACAGCAGCTACTCTTTTTTTGCTAAGTGTATCACATAACTTTTGCTGATTCAGATTTTCACAGGTGTACAACTTATTGATAGCAATTGCAGTAATTGGTTGGGGAACTCTACCCTTAATCTTCCTCCATATCTCATATGCCTCTTCTTCTCCCTTCTCTCACTGTTTCTGAATGATGGCTTCTGTTTCTATCTCCTCTCTCCTGTTTTGTTTTCTTTTTCTTCTTTGTCCTTCTTCCTCCCTAACACATCAGACTTATCAGTAGTCCTGGTCATTCTTTAATTCCACTGAAAGAGCTTAGTGGTGACTGTCAAGAAATAACAGATCAATGTTTTGAGGGAAACTTTTCTATTTTGGCTACTTCTCCACCTTGAATCTGAAGCAGAAAAATTTCCATGGGAGGTAACAGTATTGTCGTGTTGAATCTTATTTTTCTCTTTTTTCTTGTTTTTGAATCCAAATTTCAGAGAGCCTTGGAAGAAAGGCCTAGCGAGCCACTTCTGGAAAATCAGCCTTTGCAAATCCCGTGGAGTAAGGTTCTACTCTGACACACACGGAGTTGCTGTGAGTCAGAGCTGACTTCATGGCAACTCTAAAGTCATATACAAAAAATTCCTGAAAGAAGTATCCCTTGACTTTGAGCCGATCGTTCTTCCTCTGGCTATAAATGGGAATCCTTATTCTGACTATGGGCTGCAGGACAAGCCCTCACAAAAAAGACCTTTGCTAAGCCCACTTTGTGCCTAGGCGTGGCTTCTCATAAGGCTTGTAAACTTGAGCTGGCATTGTAATCACTTGGAGGACTAGTAACACAGAATGCTGTGCCCTGCCCCAGAGTTTATGATTCAGGAGGATTGGGTGGGGCCCTGTACATATCTAACAAGTTCCTCAGTGATGCTGCTGCTGCTGTTCCAGGAGCCATGCTTAGAGAACCACTGGTATAAGGAAGTGCTAGATATCAAGCAATGTTTACCTTGAGCAGACAACCTAAACTATCATGATTCAGATTCACCAGCACCTTAAATGTCTTGACCCTTGGAGCTGGAGGCACTGAGAAATTGTGAGAAACGTGGCAATGAGGGAGCTGAAGTAGAGATTACTCTGAATTTAAGGTTTGCCAATCTTCTAAGGATCAAGCGTATTCTTTCGTTTCCCTTGACTCCTACTTAAAAAAAAAAAGAGTTGCCATCGAGTCAGTTCTGACTCATGGCAACCTAATGTGTGTCAGATCAGAACTATGCCTCGTAGGGTTTTTGATAGTTGATATTTTTGGAAGTAGATTGCCAGGCTTTTCTTCTAAAGTCTGCCAACCGATCAGTTAGCAATTGAGCCCATTATCTGACCCAGGGACTCCTACCTCTACTTAGCTAGGAGAAAAGGTTAAAAAGAAAGCCAGCTTTGAGTAATTACTCTTCAGTTAAGATATTTTGTGTAAGCTATTTCTTGACAGAATAGCCAACTTTCTACACTATTGGAAATTATTAACGACAATAGTTATTATTTACATGGACCTCGTGGTACAGTGGTTAAGAGCTCGGCTGCTAGCCAAAAGGTTGGCAGTTTGAATCCACCAGCCACTCCTTGGAAACCCTATGAAGCAGTTCTATCTACTCTGTCCTATAGGGTCACTATGTGTTGGAGTGGACTCGATGTCCCAAGCACTTCACATACTCTTGATCACTCTATGTCTTGGAACATTACAACATATCTACATGTGTTTACTATTTCAATCCCATCACATTCCCTTAAGAAATCCCTCAGAGCACATTAATATTTGACTTTGGCATGCATTCTATAATTTATTTTAGTAGATCATCCTAGTGATTGAAATTACGTAAGAAACATGAAACAGTCCAGAGCCTGGGCAGGAGAATGTCTAAAGTTCATTCAGGACAAATGACTTTATGCTCATTTTTGAAAGCTTCCAGGGACAGGCTCCACAACCTCTAGAAACTCTTTCTGTAGTTTACTACCATCTCATCAGATACGTATTTTTTTTAAATGTGTTTGTTTACTGATTGTCTGCTATATTACTTCACTTTATAATAAAATTCTTCTTTGTATTCAGTTAAAAAGAGCTTTTTCTTTAAATTCACTTTTAAAATTTAGCCTTCTGTGGACTTGAGAACAATTGTTCAATATCTTCCTTATATACTGGAAGATGGTAGTTGTCACTTGTTAGCTTTCTCCTCTTCAGTTTACATAACCTCAATTTCCTTACTGCATTAAAAAATTATTTAATACTTCTTGCGCTCTTCTCTCCAGTTCCTCTCTGAGTTCAGTTTATTGGGTAGTATAGTGGAAAGATTACTTCAGAGAGTCTACATGATAGAGAATCATCTTTCTACTGTATTCAACGTAAGTCAAATCTACATTAGATTTGTGCTCAGTTCTGGTTGCGTTCTAACCTAGAATCTGAGCCTTTTATTCTTCCTTCCTTCTTCCCTTCCACGCTCCCCTCCCCTTGTTTTTTTTTCCCCTATATTTTATATTCCTATTCTTTTTTGGAGGAAATACCATGCATCTGGCATTGTGCATTTTTTGCTATCATCTTACTTAATCCTTACAACAACTCTGCTGTTGCGTGCTATGGAGTGGATTCTGACTCATAGCAACCTTACGTGACAGAGTAGCACTGCCCGCAGGGTTTCCTAGGTGGATTCCTAGGCTGACTTCGGAGCTTCTGTGGGCTTAGAACCTCCCATTTTTGGATTAGCAGCTGAGCACTTAATTAACCATTGCGCCACCAGGGCTCCTTATTGCAAGAACATTTTAAATTACATTACACGGAAATGGTAATGGGAACATTCTTAATTTGTTCTATGTTTTAAGTAGAACACTTTTAGAATCTTTATTAAAAATAATGTTGGTTCTCGGGCTTCCTGGATCAAGTAGCCACATGAGACTGTGCTGGCATCTCCTGTCTGGAGGGGAGATGAGAGGGCAGAGAGGCCAGAAGCTGCCCGAATGGACACGAGGAGAGAAAGTGGAGGGAAGGAGTATGCTGTCTCATTAGGGGGAGATCAATTAGGAGTGCATAGGAAGGTGTGTAAATTTTTGTGTGAGAGACTGACTTGATTTGTAAACTTTCGATTAAAGCACAAAAAAAAGAATAAGTATCAAAATTTACCAAATATATTTGAAATATCATGATTTTTCTGCTCTTCTATATTTGTGTAATGATTTATATTGACAATTTTCTTAATCTTTATTCTAAGCTTGCTATATTTTGCCCCCAAAAGTTCTAAGAATTTAACACTTATTGTCACAAGCATGAGTAACCCAGAATTTTCTGTATTCTGCTGTCTTTGTCAGATTTACAATCCAGATAAATTATTTGCTTTATAAAATTAGGAAAACAAGACTTGATATTTTTTCTATAATTAAAAAAGATTATATAAAATAATAGACGGTCTTTGCGTATCTGAAAAACAGTCCAGTAAAAGTCAGGGCTAGGTTCTTTTCTGTTATGGGAGCTCTTTGATCAACTTTTTCTATCAAGTTTCATTGTCTGATTGTGCCAGTTTGGGCCTCTCTGCATTTTGTTAAAATCATTTACTTAACTTAGGTTTTCGAAGTTATTAAAGCAAGGTTATGTATTATCTTTCTCAACAACATTTTACTATTCTTTCTATTGGTTGATGTAACTCCTTTTAAGTTTCCAATTTTATTCCTTTTAAATAACTGCCCCAATGGTTTGCCAGATTTGTTGTTCTTTTTGAACAATTAACTAAGCTATTTTTTAGCACTTCAGATTAGTTTAACAATTTCTAGTTTATTTTCTTTTTAGGTTTATGTTTTCTGTTTTCTCCTTTTCTAAGGTATTCAAAATATTTAGAGATAATTCCCTTACATTCTTCATTTTCATTCTTGCTAATACAAGCATTTAGATTTCTAAATTTCCCCCCCCTTTTTTTTTTAAGTGTTATCCCAGAATGATCAGGTTAACGTCTATCTTTACAACCCTATAATACTCACTCAAATTCAGCTTGGAATTAACCTATGAAAATTATGATACTTTTATCAGATTGCTAAATTATTAGTTGGAAATGTAGAGAAGTATAAAGATAATAACAAAAAGTACCTATAATCCCTCGCTTTTTTTTTTTTTTTTGTGCTTTGAGCGGAAGTTTACAAATCAAGTCAGTTTCTCACACAAAAACTTATACACACCTTGCTACATACTCTCAATTGCTCTCCCCCTAATAAGACAGCCCACTCCCTCCCTCCACTCTTTCTTTTCCTGTCCATTTTGCCAGCTGCTAACCCCCTCTACCCTCTCATCTCCCCTCCAGGCAGGAGATGCCAACATTGTCTCAGGTGTCCACCTGATCCAAGAAGTTCACTCCTCACCAGCATCCCTTTCCAACCCATTGTCCAGTCCAACCTCTGTCTCAAGAGTTGGCTTTGGGAATGGTTCCTGTCCTGGGCCAGCAGAAGGTCTGGAGACCATGACCACCATGGTCTTTCTAGTCTCAGTCAGACCATTAAGTCTGGTCTTTTTATGAGAATTTGGGGCCTGCATTCCACTGCTCTCCTGCTCCCTCAGGGGTTCTCTGTTGTGTTCTCTGTCAGGGATGTCATCAGTTGTAGCCAGGCACCATCTAGTTCTTCTGGTCTCAGGCTGATGTAGTCTCTGGTTTATGTGGCCCTTTCTGTCTCTTGGGCTCAGTCCCTCACTCCTGAGATAAACACCCCTAACTCTGAAATAAGGAGTGCTCGTGGCGCAGTAGTTAAGAGCTTGGCTGTTAACTAAAAGGTCACCAGTTCAAATCCACCAGCAGCTTCTTGGAAACCCTATGTAGCAGTATCTGTCCGATAGGGTTGCTGAGTCGGAATGGACTCAATGGCAATGGGTTTTGGGGTTTTTGGTAATGCAATGATTAAGCACTTGGCTGCTAACAGAAAGAGAGAAAAGACCTGATGATCTGCTCTAGTAACGCCATCAAGGCCATTCTGACTCATAGCAACCCTATGCCCCATAGGGTTTCCAGTGCTGTAATCTATAGGGTCACTATGAGTCAGAATTGACTCAACGACAATAGGTTTTTTTAGTTTAATCTTTAGGGAGGGGGCCCTGATGGCACAGTGCTTAAGTCTTGGCTGCTAACCAAAAAGTTGGAAGTTCCAACCCACCAGCTGCTCCAAGGGAGAAAGATGTGGCAATCTGCTTCCATAAAGTTTACAGGCTTGGAAATCCTGAAGAACAGTTCTACTCTGTCTTGTAGGGTTGATATGAGTTGGAATCTACTTGATGGCAATGTTTGTTTTTTTTTTTTTTAAATCTTTAGGGAAGTAGATCTTTAGGTCTTTCTCACACAGATCTCCTGGGTGGGTTTAATGCCAACCTTTCCCTTAGCATCCAGGTAAAAAATTGCACAATCAGGGCTCCCTCCTGTGAAGACTACAGCCTAGGAAACCCTATGGGGCAGTTCTACTCTGTCCTATAGGGTCACTATGAGTTCGAGTCGACTTGAGGGCACACAGTAATAACAACAACAACTCCAAAATGTGAACACTGTGAGTCTATTATGTTTTCTGCAGCCCACACAACTGACATCAAGCAGGCAGCCCAGAATGACAACTGAATGGTGGAGAAGCTGGCGGGACAATAAAAATTAGGCAAGTTTGAACCTAACGCGGATTTTTAGGAGTTGACTACATAGTCATTCAATGATACTACTTCTCTCTCTGAACAGGTGACAAACACCTGCATTACACAGACTTTAAAGAACACACATATTTACATTACTTTAGGTCATAGAACCCCTTAGCATTCCCCTGCCTCACATACCTGGATTTTTCAACTTTGACAGCCGTATTTTTGAAATCGGTCTTTTCTTCAGAGGTTTTGCCATCCATCTCTTCACATATATTTGCCTCAATTTTTTCTGGAGTCAAGGTAGTTTGAAAACATCTTTCACCTTCAAAAGTCAGCGTTATGTTTGAGATGGTGACGTGTTTGGAGGGTCCTTTGGGCTCATTCTTAGTTTTTATATCTCGTAGACACCCAGTCCTCAGAATGTTTTCATCTTTTGCCTTTGAAAATAATAAGCAACAGCAAATTGGGTAATAGAAGAGCATCATACAGAAGTAGATTATTTATGCAGTGGTTAATAAAGTGATCACTCATTTCATTCATATTTGCTGAGTGCCCAGAGTGCACAGGTGCAGTAATGATGGAGGGAGGCTTGGTGCTGGGGGCCACTGGGAAGAGCAGAGACTGGTGTTAGAAGGAGGCTCTCAGGGTGGGGCCGGGGGCCTGCCTCACTGCTGTCTAATGCAATGCATTTAAAATCTCAAGTTGTTTCAGAATCCACTGAGGCTGGATGAACACCTGAAACTATTGCCCTGAGATAATGTTTAAACCTCAAACCAAAACTTTTCCCAGAAGTCTGCTTTGAACCAAGCAACAGTTTAACCTAATTAGTAAAGTATGTCTGCCTTGAGCATTGTGCTCTCTCAAAGAGTTATCTATGTGGGATCAAACAGACAACGGCATCTCGAAAAGTTAGATGAGAAGCTTATGGGGCAGTAACTTTACATTAACTCTGGAATAATTTGGGAAAGGATAGTTAGAACAGTTACACAACTTGAAGAACATAAACAATGTCACTCAATCGTACATGTAGAATTTGTTGAAACAGGGTATCCTTTGCTGTGTACATATTCACAAAAAATAAAATTAAATTAAAAAAAACTCATGTTGTCATGCACATGAAGGCCACCTCACATGAGAAAGTTAGTACTTAATGACTTCCTTTCTTTGAGTTGTTGGGGTAAGGAAGGTTTTCTAGCAATGCCTTGCCACCTACTCCTCAATCTGAGGCTGTTCTTGATTCAAGAGCATCTAATAGGTGATGTGGGCAGGGTAATCATAATAACACTAGTTTTTTTGTTTGTTTTCATTTTTTTTTAACTTAGAAACTGTACCTAAAAATTAACACCCTACAACCTCCTTTTTCTCTTAATTTTCCAGTTTCTCTTAATGCCCTACCTGTCCTGGTCACTCCCTGGCTACCTCTGAATTTCTGTCAGGTCAGTCAGCCCTACTGATACCATCCCTGTAATATTCTTTGTGTTTGTACCTTCTTCCTCCCATTGCCACCACCTAGTCCCTTACCTCTCCTACACTACCCTGAAAATACTGCAGTAATCTGTTTCTTTAAAAAATGAACTTCAACAGAGAACCCCTGAGGGAGCAGGAGAACAGTGGGATGCAGACCCCAAATTCTCATAAAAAGACCAGACTTAATGGTCTGACTGAGACTAGAAGGACCCCGGCAGTCATGGTCCCCAAACCTTCTGTTGGCCCAGGACAGGAACCATTCCTGAAGCCAACTCATCAGACATGGATTGGACTGGACAATGGGTTGGACAGAGATGCTGATGAGGAGTGAGCTACTTGTGTCAGGTGGATACTTGAGACTATGTTGGCATCTCCTGTCTGGAGGGGAGATGAGAGGGCAGTAGGGATTAGAGGCTGGCAAAATGGTCATGAAAAGATAGACTGGAAGGAGGGAGTGGGCTGTTTCATTGGGGGTAGAGTAATTGGGAGTATGTAGTAAGGTGTATATAAGTTTTTAATGTGAGAGACTGACTTGATTTGTAAACTTTCACTTAAAGCACAATAAAAATTATTAAAAAAAAATTGAACTTCATTTTTTCCCCCGACGATGAAATATGTATTTACTACAGAATATTTGGAAAACCCTATAAGGCATAAATAACTACTACTCCTACAGTACATTTCATTCTGGTATTTTGGCTTATTTTGTATCTGTGTGATTTGAGATCATATTAGAGTTCTGCATCCTACCCTTCTCACTTACAATTTTACTGTAAGCATTTTCCTCTTGCTTTTAAAATTTTTGGTAAAACTACCCCAAATTTTTCTAATTAAAAATTAAGTACTTTTATTGTAGGAAACAGAATATACAGAAAAGTGTAAAGACAAAAAACATGACTTGCTTATAATCCCACAATCCAGAGATAAACTGCTGTTAACAAGATGGAGTTTTTCCCTTTTGTTGTGGGTGCGTGTAAATGTATTTTTACATGATAGGGATAATATTCTTCCTTTTTCGTACAACCCTATATCCTGAGCACCTTTCTAAGTCAAGAAAAGTTCTTTAAAAAATGTGATAATAACTGGATATTCATTCACTTAACAAATATTTCCTGAGTGACTATGATCTTTCTAGACAATATGGTAGGTCCTAAACAAGATGCACATGGCACCTGTCCTTCATGGATATACATTTATTTAGCTCTTCCTCTGCACTGGACATTTAGGTTGTTTCCATGTTTTCATTATTATAAACATGGTACGATTAACATCTTTGTAGCTAAATCCTCATTCCTATTTCTCATTAAGTCCTTGGAAAGACTGTTAGAAGTGGAATCACTGAATCAGTGGGTATTAATATTTTTAAGGTTCTTGATTCATTGTGATTTCAAGAAAGTTTGTACCAATTCTCACTTACCAGGAATGTACACAAGTTCCAAGTTCACCACACCTTTACTAATGTTGAATTTTTTCTTAAATTAAGTGTCATAGATTAAATTTTTTTCTAGATATGCATTTCTTTGGTTACTAGTGAGGTTAAACAGTTTTTCACTCTACTTATTGTTTCTTCTTCTGTGAAATACTTACCCTTACTTTTGGCCATATTTCCACTGTGGCCCTACTGAAGGTTTTTCAGCAGTAGTCTTCAAACTGACCTCTTTACCTACGATCTGTCCTGCCATCAGATTAGTCTTTTAAATACACGGCTCCTTCATTCCCTTCCACAGAAGACTTTGGTGGCTAAGGCTTATCCAAAGAGTGAAGTCCAAACTTCTTAATTTGGCATTCAAGGGTTGCAAGTAACTTCCCAGTCCTACATTCTAATATTTTCCACATGTATTATACTTCAGCCAAACTGAACTAACCATTCTTGGATATGGCCCTGTGTTTTTTTACTTTCTGGCCTCTTCTAAAGCTACTCACTTCTTTCAGTTTTTCATTTTCCTACTTCCAATCTCATCTTTATCTACAGAAATTTCATTTCATCCTTCAAGGTATTGGGTATTTTTATATACACATTTAAATCTTAAAATAACCCTTGCATTATATTAATATTCTCCTTGTAGAGATGAGAAAACTGAGGCTCATGTAGGTCCAGTGACTAGTTAAAAGTCACAGAACTAATATGCAGCACAGTAAGATTCTACCCAAGCCTTCTAACTTAGGTTCCAGATTTTTTTCCACCAGATCACAACTTTCTGATAATGGGTAAACTTTGATGGTAAGGATGTCTCAGGACATCTTCCAACAATTTTACACCAGATTCCCAGGGATCAAATCTCATTATCAAAATTAGGTCAGTTAGAATAAAAAAAAAAAAAAATTTTTATTTTTTAGGTCCCATAAAAAAAATTTTATTTTTTATTTTTTATGGTCCCATAGCATTCTGGTAATCAATGTCAGTCAGCCAACCAAGAAGAGTGAACTTGGTTATCATTTTTGTTCTTGATTATTAAAGAATTGAAAGTCCAAAAATTGGAAGCAGCCAAGATGTCCTTCAGTAGGTGAATGAATAAACAAACTATGGTACATTCATACAATGGAGTATTATTCAGCAGTAAAACGAAATGAGCTATCAAGCTACAAGACAATATAGAGGAACCTCAAATGCAAACTGCTAAGAAGCCAGTATGAAAAAGCTACATACTGTGATTCCAAGTATATGACATTTTAGAAAAGGCAAAAATATAGAGACTGTGAAAAGATCAGTGGTTGCCAGGTACTCAGGGGGAGGGGGAGAGGGATGAATAGGTGGAGCACAGGGCATTGTTAGGGCAGTGAAAATATTCTCTACCATACTGGAATGTTGGACACATGACAACAAGCATTTCTCAAACCCCACAGGACTGTACAACAAAAAGAGTGAACCCTAATGTAAACTATGAGCTTTGGTTAATAACAACATTATCCATATTAGCTCACCAATTGTATCAAATGTACAAGAATGTAACACGTTAATAATAGGGGAAACTGTGTGTAAGGGAGACAGGGGACATAGGGGTGTATATGGGAACTCTGTACTTCCTTTTATTTATTGTGCATTAGATGAAGGTTTACAGAATGAACTAGCTCCTCATTAAACAGTTAGTACACATATTGTTTTATGACATTGGTTAACAACCCCCTGTCATGTTAACTCTCTCCCTTCTCGACCTTGGGTTCCCTATTACCAGCTTTCTTGTCCCCTCCCACCTTCTAGTCCTTGCCCCGGGGCTGGTGTGCCGCTTTAGTCTCATTTTGTTTTATGGGTTGGTCTAATCTTTGGTTGAAGGGTAAGCCTCAGGAATGACTTCATTACCAAGCTAAAAGGATGTTGGGGGGCCATACTCTTGGGGTTTCTCCAGTCTCTGTCAGGCCAGTAAGTCTGGTCTTTTTGTGTGGGAACTCTGTACTTTCTGCATAATTTTCTGCAAACTAAAACTGCACTAAAAAATAAAGTCTACTAAAAAAAAAATAAAAGAAGAATGAAAATCTTTCACATCACTTACTTTTTCCTCTTCCTTGGCCCTTAATATGTCGTCGTTTTCAAACACCACGGTGACCTCTGGCCTGTTTGTGTCATCAGAGATCTCTACGACTTCTGTGACTTCTGTGACAATTCTTACATCTGGGATCTCTGTAATCTCATTTTCTGGAACATCCGTGACGTCGGTGACGTCGGTGACGTCTGTGAACTCTGAGAAATCCACACTGTCCATGGCGTGGGCGGGGTCTGTGTACGGATGCACACACGGGGTCTGCAAAGCTGTGAACGCTGCAATATCCATGATGTCCACAGAGCCTGTGATTTCTGTGCTATTTGTGATTTCTGAGAGGCTTGAGACTTCTGACACTTTAGAAATTTTGTTTTTCTCCTGATTCAAGAGGGCAATGAGTTCCACCCACTGAGAAAATAAGGCTTCCTGTTTACACGCGGGGGCGCAGAGCTGTAGGTAGTAGGCTCGACCACTCACCAGCTTTACTTTGAGGCGCATGTTCTTAGCATCGTGCACAGAAAGAGTCACCAACTGCAGAGGAAGGAACCTGCAGACAAAGGCAAATGTAACATCATCTGGAGGTCTAATTGTAATAATATCTTTCATTTTATATTTTGTAACAGTTTGAAGAAGGAGACTCAGGACAACAGGCTTGTCTCTCAGACAGGTCTGAGTAGGGAAAGGCATGTTCGGGGCAGTACTTTATTGTGGTTGCCATGTTCCCAGGTCTGGTCCTTAGCTTTTGAGGCCTTGGACTTCAATTTTTAGTACACTGAGAAATAATCAGGCTTGTGTGGGCCATGTGGTCTTAGTCATATTCCTAAGACCTCAATGTATTAAAAAATTAGAATGCCATAGCTAAATAACATATTGGCCTGGAAAATAAAGAATATCACTCATGAGTACTGTGATTCTTTTAAAAAATCATCTATATGAGATCAAATGGTCAACAATTACTTTAAACAAAGATGAGAAGGTAAATGGAAAGGGAAACTAGATTGACGGAAATGGAACAACCAGAAAGGAAATGAGAATGTTCAAGCGTTGTGAAGAATGTAACAAATGTTACTGAACAATTTGTATAGAAATTGTTGAATGAGAACCTAAACTGCTATGTAAACCTTCACAGAATACACAATATCATTAAAAAAATTTGAACGTCAACTGTTATGGATTGAATTATGTCCCCTTTTTTTAAAAAAGATACATTGAAGTCTTAACCCCTGGTACCTGTGACTTTGTCTGGAAACAGCATACCTGAAGATGTTATCAGCTAGGTTAACATAAGGACATACAGGAATAGGGTGGGTTCTAATCTTCTGTGACCCCGTCCTTAGAAAAGGGGAGAAGATGCATAGAAACAAAGAGAGGAAGAATGCCTTGTACACTGCAGCTGCAAGCCAAGGAATGTCTGGAGCTACCAGAAGCTGGGAGGAGGGCTTGGGATAGATTCTCTCTCAAAGCCTCAGAAGGAGTGAACATAGCTGACACCCTGATCTTGGACTCTCAGACTCCAGGACTGTGAGATAATAAGTTTCTATTTCTGCAAGCCGCCCAGTTTGTGGTATTTTCTTATGCAGCCCTAGAAAATGAATATATCGACGATTTACCGTGAGAAATTGTCCCATTTAGTAAATCCTACAAGGTTGATACTTACAGAAGTGATTTGCTCAAGATTATACAGCTAATTCTTGGAAGAAAGACCTAGTGATCTACCTTCAAAAAATCAGTCATCCAAAACTGTGGGGAACATAGTTCTACTCTAATACACAAGGGGTTGCCATGAGTTGGAATTGGCTCAACGGCAGCAGTTTTTGTTTGTTTGTTTTTATACAGCAGGTTAGTTAGTGGCTGAAATAAGACCAGAGCTAATTCTGATGCAAGGTGAGAATTGGAGGGAGGTGAGGGGCATATTCTAGAGAGGTAGTTTATTATGAGGTTTTACTTCCTGTTATTTAGATTTAATTAAAACAAATTAACCACCTGTTTGGCCGCCAGTTTATGGTGAATGCTTTCCCTCAGTTTTAAGGATGCAACTCTTTTGTCATTTGCAACAGGGATGACAGCCCGTGGAAAGCTCCTTTGGAGCAATTGTCCGTGTTTTCATTTTCAGCTCCCAGGGGAGGGCAGGTAAAGCACATTTTGTGTAAGACTCTTAACCTCATTCTTTTGTAACTCGCCTGGTAAGCACCAGTTTCTCCGCAGAAGGTGATGTCAGGAGGCTTTCAAACATGTGTTCTGTATCTTTCTGGGTGGTGGGTGTCAGGTGTGCCAGCAGCATCACGTTGGGGATCTTCTGGGTGTGACTGGAAGAACAGATGCCTACGGTCACCCAGTTGGCTCGGTTATGAAGGTAAATGGATTCACCTCTCCTGTTGACCTGAATGCAGAGAATGAGAAGAGTTTTCTGGTAAAGTACATGTTCCTGACCACCCTGCTTACCTGAGCAGTGTAAGGGATGAGAGAAAATAAAGGAGAAATGGATCATGATGCATTTGTTTTTTCACTTGTTCATGCCACTGCTTAGAGACATGGTCCCTGGCCCATGGGGTTCTACCAGGGAAGGCAAACATTAGACAATCACGTGCTTTTACATATACATATATAGTTTTTTTTTTTAATTTACTTACATATCATACAATTCACTCACTTAAGGAGTACAATTCAATGGTTTTCATTACATGAGTTATGCAACCATCGCCACAATCGATTTTCGAACATTTTTATAACACCAAAAAGAAACTTCATATGCATCAACTCCATTTCCCCCAACCTCCCCATCAGCCCTAAGCAACCACTAATCTACTTTCTGCCTCAATAATTTGCCGCCTTCTAGACATTTCTTATAAATGGAGCCATACAATATGTGGCCTTTCATGTCTCGCTTCTTTCACTGGGCATAATGTTTTCAAGGTTCATTCATGTTGTAGCATATATCAATACTTATTCCTTTTTATGGCCGATTAATATTTCATTTTCTGGAGATATCACATTTCATTTACCCATTTATCAGTCTATGGACATTTGGGTTGTTTCCACTTTTTGGCTGTTTTGAATAATGCTGCTATAAACATTCATGTTCAAGTTTTTATATGGACATATGTTTTCATTTCTCCTGAATATATATCTAGGAGTAGAATTTCTGGCTATATGGTAACTCTGTGTTTAACCTTGTGAGGAACTGCTGGACTGTTTGACAATGAAGTACGTAAATATTATTTGAGAAGTGTTACCAAGTTCAAGGTGCTGTTGGGAGTGTATAACAGGGGACTTGACTTAGCTTAGATTGGGGATACATGCTGGTAAACGTTTGACAACCGGCTCTCAGAAGACACACACACACACACACACACACGCACACTCACACTCTCCAGTTTGTTATAAATTTTACCGATATAAAAGATGTGAAGCACAAGTAATAAGATACAATATTCTTTATTTTAGATGCCATATAGCCAACTCATTCTCACAGAAGCCCTTATTGACTTTTGCCAAACTCTTGTGCCCGTAACCTCAAGAGCATAAATATTAATATTAGTGAAATAATAGAAATAATGAATTTTTAGTGTTTATTGCCTTTCTTTTGAATATAATTTATTCAAATATCAGTTTATGTAATCTAATTTTTATAACGGTTGTGTTTAACAACAGAACAACTTTGCAAGCTTCCTGAACACTTAACAATCAGCTGGTTCCAACATGCCCTAGAGATAGTATCCTGGAAGCCTCCCCTGAGGAAGAGACTTCTAGCTGAGGCCTGAACTGTGAGGGAGAGAAACTAGCTGGGCGAAGAGGAGAGCTTTCCAGGTATAGGGACAGCATGCCCAAAACTCTAAAGACCCAGAATCTTGGGCAGGAAAATCTCTGCCAGTTGGCAGAGGAGGAATCTGGAAAGTGGGCAGATAGGGATATGAAGGAAGCCAGGAAGGGGTTACACTTGGCTTCTCAGCCATACAATAAGTGGTTCAGCTGAAAAATGAATCACTTAATAACCAGTGTGTTTAGAAAGAGGTTGTTGCACACTGTTGATTACCTGCAGGAAGACATGGCCTTCTCCTTCCTGATTAACAGAATCCTGATTTTGTCCAGTATCCATTCTCAAGGCTGGTGACCCAGCTCAGGGGTAAATCCTGATTAACCTAAACCAGTCATGGTGATCCCAACCCCCTGGCCAGAGACTGCTGTCAGCAGGAGCATGTGACCCAGGCCTGGCCAGTGAGACGCAGAGGAGACCTCCTGGTGGCTTCTGGGAAAGGCTTCCCAGGCCTCACAAAGAGACACAAGGATTAGACATATCTCTTCTGCTGCTTGCAACTGTTGTTGTGTGGTCTGGATGTGATGTCAGAAAGGGAACTAGCTTGACAGTCACAGAACTAAAAAACAGAGCCTGAGTCTTTGATGGCTCCCTGGGAGTGAGGTGATACCCTGTGACTTTTTTGTTCTATGTGAGATAATTGTTTTTCCTTTTCATTTAGGTCTATTGGAAACCCTGGTGGCGTAGTGGTTAAGAGCCTTGGCTGCTAACCAAAAGATCGGCAGTTCAAATCTACCAGGTACTCCTTGGAAACACTATGGGATGGTATGAGTTGAAATCAACTTGATGGCAATGGTTTTTTTTTTTTAGGTCTGTTGAGTCAGGAATCTTGTTAGCTTGATGCCAAAGACATCAAACTGAGAGAAGTTGTATATTTTGAAGGGAACAAGTTATTAAATTATGACACCGAGCCATGCACAGTCTGCAGACTGCTAACTACCGCCTTGGGTGTAGTGCAAGTGCCATGTAATTTCATTAGAGTGCAAAAGGTAATTTGAAAAGGGCACAAGAAGAAATGTGAAAAAATATAATGATTACTAGTAGGAAAGAAGTATGAAGAAGGTAAAACACAGCAAGTCATGACTTATTACATGTGTTCCAGGGGTCATCCCGTGAACATGAGATGTTTCTCGAGGCTTCACCTCTGCTGATGGTACACCGGAGATGAAGGGATCTTGCTGGTACCCAGGTATCAACGTAGAGAACATGTTTACGGATGATGAATTTTCCTTACTTTTTGAAGAAGTGTCTGTTGTCCTTCCTGTTCCCCCTCCATGGAGTCAGCTGAGTAGCTAGCTGCTTGAATATGTTGGAGTCAGAAGTAATAGCCTAGTGTTTAGTGTTAGGCTTTGATATGGCATTTCTATGGAGTTTGGAGGTGTGGCCTAAACTATTTAACTCATTTCCTCGTTTCTTGGTCTGAACATTTTAATGTTGAATGTTTAGAGGAAAGCTAGAACTGCTCCCAGCTGCTTTGAAAGGTATGTTCTTATGAAAAGGAGACTTTTCTCCTCAACACTATTTGACACTTTATATTTTCCCTTGAGTCAAAATTCAGTTTAACCCCTAGTTGTGCCACAGATTTTATTCTTTAAAATGTCTTCTAAATCTGTGAAAGCCGTTACCTGAATGATTTCCTGTGGCAGGGTATTCTTAAAAATCACTATAATCCTTTCATGTAATTTTGGAAGAATGATAGATTATTTTGGTAGCATTAAGACAGAATTTCTTGATAAGAGTTTGGTGAGAAAATTTGAAACAGAGTCATTATACTTTAACAATGTAATTATTTTTGACTGTTTAAAGTTCCAAAACTGTTTGTTTTAATTGTACCACACATTTCCCTTGCCACATTTAAAACAATTCTCCACCCAACCTTTTCAGCTGTCTTTGAGAAAATTAATCACTACAGTTATGGGAAATGAACTCAGAGTGTGAGTGTTATTTACCTGGATAAAATTGCTCTCTAACATGGGAGGAGATACGAAAGGGGGATACTCTCCGCCATCTAACATATTTTGAAGATCCCCTGGATCCTGGGACTGTGGGATGTAGAGGTCACCAGGCTCATTGGTTTTTGTGGTAGATGTCCTGTTGTTCTTCTTCATTGTGCTTACATACAAACATGGAAAATCGAGAAAATGGGAATATGATTAATGGATATAGAGAGAATTTAATGTAATAATCGAATTGCCTCATTCGTTCATTCAATGAATTTTATCAACACACATGCTATGCCAGGCACTGTACCAGGCACTGGAGATACAAACAGGAGTGGTAAGATTCCTGCCTCATGAAGCTTATTCTCTACTGGGGAGATAGATTGTTGTTGCTAGTGGCTGTCGAGTCAATTCCAACTCAGGGCAGCCCCACATGTGCAGAGTAGAACTACTGCATAGGGTTTTCAAGGCTGTGACCTTTCAGAACCAGATTGCCAGACCTTTCTTCTGAGGAGCCTCTGGGTGGATTCAAACTGCCAATCTTTTGGCTAGTAGTCGAGTGCTTAATCTTTTGGACCATCCAGATTAGGCAAGCAAAGAAAAAAGAAAAGATGTTGGATGATAAGGGCTATAAAGACTAAAACGGATAAACATAATAAAAACTGACTGGAGTGTAGGGCTGGCAACACTAAATATGGGGGTTAGGAAATGCCCATTTAGAAGGCCTCTCAACATATGCTCCCTACCCCTCAACCATTATTTTTTTCTAATCAATGGTAGGAGCCCTGGTGGTGCAGTAGTTAAAGTGGTTGGATGCTAACCAAAAGGTCAGTGGTTTGAACCCACCAGCCGCTCTGTGGGAGAAAGATGTGGCAGTCTGCTTCCATAAAGATTTACAGCCTTGGAAACTCTATGGAGCAGTTCTACTCTGTCCTATGGGATCACTATGAGCCAGAATCAACTCGATGACAATAGGTTTTTTGGGTTTTAATTAACAGTACCACCACCCTTTCCACCATGCAGGGTTCTCAAATCCTTTTTTGTAATTGGGTGAGGTATCAAGACTATACAAAGCTGAGCCCTGGAAGACATGGCCCACGGACTCTCTGTTAACCCAGAACTAAAACCATTCCTGAATCCAACTCTTCAGAAAAGGTTTAAACTGGCCTATAATACATAAAATCATACTTGGGAAGAGTATGCTTCTTAGTTCAAGTAGACACATGAGACTAAATGGGCAACTCCTGTCCGGAGGCGAGATGAGAAGGCAAAAGGGGACAGGAGCTGGTTGGATGGACATGGGAAATCCAGGGTGGAAAAGAGGAATGTGCTGTCACATTTTAGGGAGAGCAGCTGGGGTCACTTAACAGTGTGTGTATAAGTTTTTGTATGAGAAACTGACTTGAGCTATAAACTTTCACTTAAAGCACATTTTAAAAAAAAGAGAGGAAAAAAAATTAAGTAAACTGAGATCACTCTTCCCAGATCATTTGCCCATGACTGAACCTTAGCTCTTGGTTGGGAGGCAGGTATCTCTCATTGATGACAGTCATTCATCCCCTGCCCTCTCATTTGGCCCTCCCTTTGGAAGCTACTCGACTAAGGGCAATGGCCTTGCTTCACAGGAGCTTACATTTCATCTACCAGAAAATGACAAAATTCTAAGAAGAGAGCAAAGTCAGATGCAGCTCTGCACATATGTTCACAAGATCACCCTCTCCTCTTCACCAACTCCAAAGCAGTTAGAGGTAGCGGACTTAACTGGCAAGCAACAGCTCTTGTATATCTATGTCCACCTCAATCCTTCCTCAGAGACTCTGTTATTTGGCCTTCCTCTAAGATTTTTCTCCCTAGCTCAACTAAGGATAAGTGGTGAAAATGCCTCATTGCTGTCCCAGGCAGGGCTGGAGAATGCAGAAACCACATTACACTGTCTGACACCCTATGAGCATATAGCACTGGGGCATGCAGAGCTGTGAGAATTCCAGCTCGAGCAAAACCATCTCCATTAGGACTTCTATGGGTGTCAACCCAATGCCTTCCTTCAGCACATCTTACGCACGTACAAAAGGCAAAGTAAAATGAGTCAAGAAGAGGAGGAAGGTGAAATAGTCTAAGAAGATAAATGTGAAAAAGGCATGAGACAATAAGAAAGAAAATTCAGAATAATAGGTGAGATTAAAAAAAGAAGAAAACAGGAACCTAGAATAGAAAAGATGGGAAATAACAATCAATAATGTTTATTTAGTGCTATTTTGTGACAGGCAGGAAAGGCTTTACATGCACTCTCATTTCATTCTGATAACATGAAGCAATAGGCACTATTAAGATGCTGGCTTTATAGACCATGCAACTTAGGCTTAGAAAGGGAAAGTAACTTACTCAAGGTCACACAGCATATAAATCCCCACCCCAGGGCTCAGACACTTGCAGTCTGACTAGGGGAGTTTATGCTGTACCCTATTGTTCAATCCTGCCTTGAGTGCTTGAATAGATGGATGTGAGAGTTGGTAAAAGTAAGAGGGGTCAGGATAGGCCAAGATGGATGGGAAACAAGAGAAGGAAAGAGAGCAAAAGAATACCAAAAGTGCCCTTTCCTTTCCTTTTCCTCTTCTTTTCTCTGACAGAACAATTTACTCCTAAATGCATCAGGTGGGAAACAGAGAAGTAGGAATCTGTGCTCAGTGGCACAGCTTAGAACTGAAGAAAGGTAGGAGGGCATGTATTGCTGCGGAAGAGAAGGGTAAGGAATCAGGGTCCAAGCAGAGTGAGGAGGGAGTCTGGGCTGGAGAGAGGATGGTGGAAGAGGTGTAGATTAATTATATATATGGGGATAGATGAAATAAAATTGGAAACTATGAGAATCTATGGAGTCCCTGGGAGGGGCAAACAGTAATGCTTGGCTGCTAACTAAAAGGTTGGAGGCTCAAGTCCACCCAGAGATGCCTTAAAAGAAAGTCCTGGCAATCTACTTCAGAAAATTCAGCCACTGAAAACCCTTTGGAGCACAGTTCTACTCTGACACACATGGGGTTGCCATGAGTTGGAACTGACTCAATGACAACTGGTTGGTTGGTTGGATGAGAATCTATACTGACATAAATACATGAATTAAAAGCTTGATGAGGAACAGAATATTTACATACTTTGAAAGTATCCCCACCAACATACTTAGGAATTTGAAAGAAGCCAGGCACATACTATCTAAATGAAGTGATAAAAGTGAACATCACCACTAATGGGACAGATCACCTGATAGGATGCAATGAGAAGCACACAGCATCTCTTGTGTGGCATTCTACCCAAAGATGGCATACCATGAACCCAATCAAGAGGAAACAGACACAAACCCAAGGACATTCTACAAAGTAACCAGCCTGTGAATTTAAAAAAACACCAATGTCATGAAAGTCAAAGATGGACTGAGGAACTGTTTCCAACTAAAGAAACAGGAACAACTAAATATAACCCACAGTCCTGAACTGGATCCTTTTGCTTCATAGGCCATTATTGGAACAATTGGCAAAATCTGAACGGGGTCTCCCAAATTAGATGGTGGTAATGTGCAATGTACATTTCCTGATTTTGATGGTCATATGTATATCTATCTATATATATAGATATATGTTATGTATTACAATGACATGTGAAAAGACCTGGAGATAGAAAACCAAAAGGGAAGAACACTCAACATTTCTCAAGCTGAATGAACTGAAGAAAAAATTCAAGCCTCAAGTTGCAATATTGAAAGATGCTATGAGGAAAATATTAAATGATGCAGGAAGCATCGAAAGAAGATGGAAGGAATACAGTCACTGTACCAAAAAGAATTGGCCAATGTTCAACCATCTCAGGAAGTAACATATGATTAGAAACTGATGGTACCGAAGGAAGAATTCCAAGCTGCACTGAAGACATTGGTGAAAAAAAAGGCTCTGGGAATTGACAAAATACCAATTAAGATGTTCCAACAAACAGATGCAGTGTTGGAAGTGCTCACTCATCTATGCCAAGAAATCTGGAATACAACTACCTGGCCAACTGACTGGAAGGGATCCATATTTATGCCTATTCCCAAGAAAGGTGATTCAATGGAATGTGGAAATTATCGAACAATATCATTAATATCACATGCAAGCAAAATTTTGTTGAAGATCATTCAAAAGTGGCTGCAGCGGTATATCGACAGGGAACTGCCAGAAATTCAGGCTGGATTCAGAAGAGGATGTGGAACAAGGGATATCATTGTTGATGTCAGATGGATCTTGGCTGAAAGCAGAGAATACCAGAAAGCAGTTTTCCTGTGTTTTATTGACTATTCAAAGGCATTCGACTGTGTGCATCAAAGCAAATTATGGATAACATTGTGAAGAATGGGAATTCCAGAACACTTAATTGTGTTCGTGAGGAACCTGTACATAGATCAAGAGGCAGCTGTTCAAATGGAACAAGGAGGTACTTTGTGGTGTAAAGTCAGGAAAGGTGTGGATCAGGGTTGGATCCTTTCACTGTACTTATTTAATCTGTATGCTGAGCAAATAATCCAAGAAGCTGGACTATATGAAGAAGAACATGGCACCAGGATTGTGTTGTGCATGTGGAACAACCTTGCTTGCTGAAAGTGAGGAGGACTTGCAGCACTTACTGATGAAGATCAAAGACCACAGCCTTCAGGATGGATTACACCTCAACATAAGGAAAACAAAAATCCTCATAACTGGACCAATAAGCAACATCATGAAAAACGGAGAAAGGATTGAAGTTGTCGAGGATTTTATTTTACTTGGATCCACAATCAACACCCATGGAAGCAGCAGTAAGGAAATCAAAATATGCATCGCACTGGACAAATCAGATGCAAAAGACCTCTTTAAGGTGTTAAAAAGCAAAGATGTCACCTTGAAGACTATGGTGCGCCTGTCCCAAGCCATGGTGTTTTCAGTTGCTTCGTACGCATGTGAAAACTGGATGATGAGTAAGGGAGGCTAAAGACGAAATGACAGCTTTGAATTGTAGTGTTGGTGAAGAATATTCAATATTGAATATACCATGGACTGCCAAAAGAAAGAACAAATCTTTCTTGGAAGAAGTACAACCAGAATGCTCCTCAGAAGCAAGGATTGAGAGACTACGTCTCACATATTTTTGACACGTTTTCAGAAGGGATCAGTCCCTGGTAAGGACATCATGCTTGGCTAAAGTAGAGGGTCAGTGAAAAAGAGCAAGACCCTCAACGAGATGGATTGACACAGTAGCTGCAACAATGGGCTCGAGCATAACAAGGACTGTGAGGATAGCGCAGGACCAGGCAGCGTTTTGTTCTCTTGTACATAAGGCCGCTATGAGTTGAAACTGACTCGATGGCACCCAACAACAGCAACAACAACATATTGGTTATGTAGGAGAATATCCTTGATTGTGGGGAATGCATAGGTCATCAAATTAGCAAGTTACTCTCAAAAGATTCAGGAAAAAATTATTTGTACTGGATATACAACTTTTCTGTAAGTTTGAGATTGTTTCAAAATATTTAATGGGATTAATATTATAAAGAAAGAGGAGGTAAAAGAAGCTTTAGAGGAAAAATATAGAGAAAAGGAATTAGGGTCTGAGTTTAGACAGGGAGTGAAAAAGCTATATTTAACCATTTCAGGTTTCCAAAGAGGGAGATTTACAACAATTGAAGAATTCTCATGGTGATTGGAAGACCAGAAAAAGCGCCATTATTACCTGTTTTTCTTGCCTGAATAACTTATCCAGTAGGACAAAGCATTTATTCTACTATCGGTTGGTGGTTGAGAGACAATGAGGCTGCGTTATAGAATCAGAGGACACAGCAAGTGCTCAAAAGGTCAGTGGAATTCCTTGTGGCCTAAATATATGCAGTCTTCCTAGGATAGGAGAGGAAATGATTAGAAAATCATTAGATGAGAGCAAGGTATGATGTAGGAAGGAAAGCAAAGGTCAGCAACCTTTTGGCTCGGGGTTACAGAGCAGGACCAAGCAATGTCACAGTAACTCTTCACCCTTAATTTTTCCAGGACCGTTATGTCCCTAACAGTTCACATCCTCCTCTTGAGATATAGAAATATTGATCACTGAAGGCAGCATTCTTGGTATATTGAATTCCCAGGAGAAAAGAATAGAAAAGCTTTGAAAGTGAATTAAGTAGAAGAGGAAAGGAGAAAGAAGAGACGAGAGAAAAGGGAAGGAGAAGGTATAATGACGTAGCCTGCCTGTATGTACCATCAATTCTTACCTCAACACAGGGCCAAGCCACAATCTTTTCTTGAAGATGAAGTTTTTAACTCACTTCAGTTTGGGCTTCCTCCTTTTCATGATGAAGTCTTTTGTGAAAGAAACATAAAAACAGAAAATGAAGAATATAGAAAGGAAGCTAATTTCAATATTAATTTTATACTTTTCTTATTTCAAATGTGAAGAGCCTACCTTCTAACTAAATTAGGTGGGTGTAGTCAGAGGGCTGCTGTGTATGTCTGAACTGAGCCGTTGCTGATGATCCTAATCATGGTTTTTTGGTGAGTGAAATCAATCATGAGTTCATAGGTCATAAACAAACAAACAAGCAAAAAATGAAAACAACCAAACCTGATGCTGTCGAGTTAATTCTGACTCATGGCAACCCAATGTGTTACAGAGTAGAACTGTTCCATAGGGTTTTCTTGGCTGTAATATTTACAGAAACAAATCCTTTCTTCATGGTGTTGTTAGGTGGGTTTGAACCGCCAACTTTTAGGTTAGTAGACAAGTGCAAACCGTTTGCATCACCCAGGGACCTTTCATAAATCATAATTAGCCTGAAACTGTCAAACGGTGAAGTCCTGGGCTCCTATAACCAATGAAGGTATCTGATAACATGACAGAGGAAGTAACATAGACTCAAATATCCTGTGTGCAGTGGAGGGTCATAATAAGCCTGAGAATTATTTTCTTCTCATAAAAAGCTAGAGCAGCCTATACAACTCTCTAACTTCCTAGCAGATGGTAGGTAGGTGTGTATACGTATATGTTTACACATGCATATGCTTACTATTTTGTCGCTTTTATAAAGTTCTCACATCATAATGTGGTCGCAGTCATTGTAGATAAACCTCTTCTCCCCCTCCATAAAATTCTCAGCTAAATAGTCCCTTCAGGAATATCTGGACCAGGTGAACAACAGATCATTGTTGTCAGAACTCAAGTACTAAGCCAGTAAGGGGACTGGAATAGTAGGAACATAATGGACTTAGAGTCAGACATATTTAGGTTCTTTCACCTGGTACTTTTGTGACCTTGGTCAAGTCATTCAACATATCAGAGTTTGATTTCGTTATTATAAAATAAGGCTGATACTACCCAGCTCAAGGCAGTGTTGGGATGATTAAATGCACTGATGTGTAGAAAACAGTGAACACTGTGGCTATCACATAGTGAGACTTGTACGGTGGCTGAATAGGGTATATATATATACACACATATATATATATTTTTCCACAATCACTGTTTATATTTTTCCAACAATTTATGCCTTTTGCTAGGCCCATTAACTGCCCTTTACATCTAATTAAGCACGCAAGATACAGGGCAATATTGCAGATATGGACTTTAACTGGGTTGCCAAGCCAGGACAGCATAAAGGAATCTAAAACTGAGATAGACTCTAATTTATCCTATCACTCGTCGATTCTTTACATTTTTGGTTATTTCTTTTGAATTAGTGCTTTTTCCCTTTCAGTCTTTGTTTTTCTCTATTTTTCGGTTCCATTGGAGTGAAGAATGAATTCAGCAGATAGTCACACCAGATTGCACTTTTCTGGAGAATTACGGTATAATTCTCATTTGAAAAAGCATTGTTGGCTATGTTTAGTAAAGGAAGAGAGATTCTGTATTAAATCTGGTTACCAGACCAGAAACCGATGCCGACCATTTACTGTGGAAACCAACCTCAGGGAAGCAATGAGCTGTGTACTTTTCAGGGGTGAAATTACTTTAGCTTTGTTGTGGACTTTTTATGATGTCACCTGGACTTCCCCATCTGGGTCATGCTTCTAGGGGCTCCAAAGGCCCTTAAGGCTCACAGGAGTGTGAATATGAGGTAGGTTTACCCTGTGGGGATGGTGGGATATCTTTAATTTCCCAGGAATAAATGAATTACCTTCACTGCAGTCATCTGGAGTTATTAGGAAATTTGATGATTTGCTTTTTAATGGAAATCAGGTAAGGGGAGGGAGTGGGAGTCCTGGGAGCCAGTATCGAAAGGTTTTGGTTGGCTTTTCTGGCTGCCTAATTCGGAGGAATGTCTATAAATGCCCCCAAACGTTTTCCACAAGTGTTTGCTATTTACCATTCCCATGTGCCCCCGTTCAGTATTTTATTATAAGGAATTTTCAAACCTATGGCAAAGTTGAAAGAATTTTATAGTGAACATCCATACACCCACCAACTAGATTCTTGTGTGATCTTATTCTCTTTATTGTGTAATTTCTTGTTTATAATTACACAGTGTTTACCTGCCACTCATGAAAGATGTTCTCTGGGATACTTGGTGCTTTGAGATTAATTCTTCATAGTACTTAAAGCATACCATTTACTTAGGTGACTTTCTCTAAGAGTCTTAACACTCCAATAAACCTGTTTTTAGGATGGGCCCATCACAATCACTTCTAGGTTAGCATTCTGGCTGCACCTTTGTGAAGGTCTGTGGCCCTCTCTCTTGACCTTGGTGCCCCAGATAACCTTCCAGCTTTGAACAGAAAGCCCTGTGTTCACCATTTTCTCTCGTATTTGAATAATTAAGAACCACAGGCTTTTCATTAATTCGTTCAGTTCTCAGTCACTTACGGAAGAAAATTGGGGTAATAGTTCCAAAAATCAAAATTTAAAAATAATCCAGAAATCTTATTTCAGTTCCAACTCAAAGCCTCAAGAAAAAGAGATTTAGTAACCAGGTGATAATTCTCTGAGTTTTCCTGCTTGTTCTGGTTGAGGCACAGCAACCGAAACTAGAAGGGATAGAGGAAGATGGAAAGAGGATAGACACTTTGTCCCCGAGTTATTAGAATTATCGAAGAACAATCCACTCCCTTCTCCTTCATGTTCGCACCAAAGTTGCAGTAACCAGTCACTTACAGTGAGGTGAGGCTGAACCAGATCTCTGGAGACGTCCTGGATTTCGACCAGGAGAATAATCTCCAAATAGCACGTTTCCACTCTTTTCACATTTCATTAGCAGAAGGTGTTTCTTTCTGTCAATCAGGCAGGCTACTAATCACTTAGTGAAAGAAGCCCCAGGCAGGCTGCTATGGGCATTGTTCTATTGCTCCTGCATCACAATGTGCTGACATAGCCTCTGAAGTAAGAAAAGAACACAGGAAAGGAGCAGTCCCAAAGGTCAACCCTGAGATTCAGTGTTGTCAGCATCCCTGTGGAGCCAGGACAGCTCTGAAGAGGAAGTTCTATTTTGGTGTGAAGTTTTCTTTGGAAAGAAAACTCAATTCAGCGATGTTACAATCTTGGAAAAAATATCATACACTTTATGCCATTCAGTCACCCTATATCCTAATCCCCAGAGACTTGTTTAAGTCACTTTGGACCTCTGTGAAGAAAAGCTTCAAAAGAATGTAGCATTCTCAGAAGGCAGTGACCTTTTCTCTTTTATATTCCTACCTCCAGCATCTAGTGTATTCTGGACACATGCTATATCCCCTTTACCATCGAGTTGATTCCAACCCATAGCGAACCTACAGGACAGAGTAGACCTGCCCCATAGAGTTTCCAAGGAGTGGCTGGTGGATTTGAACTGCCGACCTGTTGGTTAGCCGCTGAACGCTTAACTGCTGCACCACCAGGGCTCCTGGACATGTGGTATAAAAACCCACTGCCCTCGAGTCGATTCTGACTCATAGCAGCCCTATAGGACAGAGTAGAACTGCCCCATAGAGTTTCCAAGGAGCAGCTGGCGGATTTGAACTGCTAACCTCTTGGTTAGCAGCTGTAGCACTTAACCACTATGCCACCAGGTTTGTTGTTGTTGTTGTTAGGTGCCGTCGAGTCGGTTCAGACCGACTCATAGCAACCCTATGGACAACAGAACGAAACACTGGCCAGTCCTGCGCCATCCTTACAATCGTTGTTATGGTTGAGCTCATCATTGCAGCCACTGTGTCAATCCACCTCGTTGAGGGTCTTCCTCTTTTCCACTGACCCTGTACTCTGCCAAGGATAATGTCCTTCTCCAGGGACTCATCCCTCCTGACAACATGTCCGAAGTATGGAAGACACGGTCTTGTCATCCTTGCCTCTAAGGAGCATTCTGGCCACACTTCTTCCAAGGCAGATTTGTTCGTTCTTTTGGCAGTCCACGGTATATTCAATATTCTTCGCCAACACCACAACTCAAAGGCGTCAACTCTTCTTCGGCCTTCCTTATTCATTGTCCAGCTTTCACATGCGTATGATGTAATTGAAAATACCGTGGCTTGGGTCAGGAACACCTTAGTCTTCGGGGTGACATCTTTGCTCTTCAACACTTTGAAGAGGTCTTTTGAAGCAGATTTGCCCAATGCAATGCGTCTTTTGATTTCTTGACTGCTGCTTCCATGGCTGTTGATTGTGGATCCAAGTAAAATGAAATCCTCGACAACTTCAATCTTTTCTCCGTTTATCATGATGTTGCTCATTGGTCCAGTTGTGAGGATTTTTGTTTTCTTTATGTTGAGGTGTAATCCATACTGAAGGCTGTGGTCTTTGATCTTCATTAGTAAGTGCATCAAGTCCTCTTCACTTTCAGCAAGCAAGGTTGTGTCATCTGCATAACAGAGGTTGTTAATGAGTCTTCCAACAATCCTGATGCCCCATTCTTCTTCATATAGTCCAGCTTCTCGTATTACTTGCTCAGCATACAGATTGAATAGGTATGGTGAAAGAATACGACCCTGACGCACACCTTTCCTGACTTTAAGCCAATCAGTATCCCCTTGCTGTGTCCGAACAACTGCCTCTTGATCTATGTAAAGGTTCTTCATGAGCACAATTAAGTGCTCTGGAATTCCCATTCTTCGCAGTGTTATCCATAGTTTGTTATGATCCACACAGTCAAATGCCTTTGCATAGTCAATAAAACACAGGTAAACATCCTTCTGGTATTCTCTGCTTTCAGCCAGGGTCCATCTGACATTAGCAATGATATCTCTGGTTCCACGTTCTCTTCTGAAACCAGCCTGAATTTCTGGCAGTCCCCTGTCAATATACTGCTGCAGCCGTTTTTGAATGATCTTCAGCAAAATTTTGCTTGTGTGTGATATTAATGATATTGTTTGATAATTTCCACATTCGGTTGAATCACCTTTCTTGGGAATAGGCATAAATATGGATCTCTTCCAGTCAGTTGGTGAGGAAGCTGTCTTCCATATTTCTTGGTATAGATGAGTGAGCACCTCCAGCGCTGCATCTGTTTGTTGAAACATCTCAATTAATATTCCATCAATTCCTGGAGCCTTGTTTTTTGCCAATGCCTTCAGAGCAGCTTGGACTTCTTCCTTCAGTACCATCGGTTCCTGATCATATGCCACCTCTTGATATGGTTGAATATCGACTAATTCTTTTCGGAGAATGACTCTGTGTATTCCTTCCATCTTCTTTTGACGCTTCCTGCGTCGTTTAATATTTTCCCCATAGAATCCTTCACTATTGCAACTCAAGGCTTGAATTTTTTCTTCAGTTCTTTGAGCCTGAGAAATGCCAAGCATGTTCTTCCCTTTTGGTTTTCCATCTCCAGCTCTTTGCACGTGTCATTATAATGCTTTACTTTGTCTTCTCGAGAGGCCCTTTGAAATCTTCTGTTCAGTTCTTTTACTTCATCAATTCTTCCTTTTGCTTTAGCTGCTTGACATTCAAGAGCAAGTTTCATAGTCTCCTCTGACATCCATCTTGGTCTTTTCTTCCTTTCCTGTCTTTTCAGTGACCTCTTGCTTTCTTCATGGATGATGTCCTTGATGTCATTCCACAACTCGTCTGGTCTTTGGTCACTAGTGTTCAATGCATCAAATCTATTCTTGAGATGGTCTCTAAATTCAGGTGGGATATACTCAAGGTCATATTTTGGCTCTCGTGGACTTGCTCTGATTTTCTTTAGTTTCAGCTTGAACTTGCATATGAGCAATTGATGGTCTGTTCCACGGTCAGCCCCTGGCCTTGTTCTGACTGCCGATATTGAGCTTTTCCATCGTCTCTTTCCACAGATGTAGTCAATTGGATTTCTGTGTGTTCCATCTAGCGAGGTCCATGTGTATAGTCGCCGTTTATGTTGGTGAAAGAAGGTATTTGCAATGAAGAAGTCATTGGTCTTGCAAAATTCTATCATTCGATCTCCGGCATTGTTTCTATCACCAAGGCCCTATTTTCCAATTACTGATCCTTCTTCTTTGTTTCCAACTTTCACATTCCAATCGCCAGTAATTATCAATGCATGTTGATTGCATGTTCGATCAGTTTCAGACTGCAGCAGCTGATAAAAATCTATTTCTTCATCTTTGGCCCTAGTGGCTGGTGCATATATCTGAATAATAGTCGTATTAACTGCTCTTCCTTGTAGGTGTATGGATATTATCCTATCACTGACTTCAGGATAGATCCTGAAATGTTCTTTTTGACGACGATTGCAACACCATTCCTCTTCTAGTTGTCATTCCCAGCATAGTAGACTATATGATTGTCTGATTCAAAATGGCCAATACCAGTCCATTTGAGCTCACTAATGCCTAGGATATCGATGTTTATGCGTTCCATTTCATTTTTGACGATTTCCAATTTTCCTAGATTCATACTGTGTACATTCCAGATTCTGATTATTAATAGATGTTTGCAGCTGTTTCTTCTCATTTTGAGTCGTGCCACATCAGCAAATGAAGGTCCCGAAAGCTTTACTCCATCCATGTCATTAAGATCGACTCTACTTTGAGGAGGTAGCTCTTCCCAGTCATCTTTTGAGTGCCTTCCAACCTGGGAAGCTCATCTTCCAGCACTATATCAAACAATGTTCCACTGCTACTCATAAGGTTTTCACTGACTAATGCTTTTCAGAAGTAGACTGCCGGGTCTTTCTTCCTAGTCTGTCTTAGTCTGGAAGCTCAGCTGAAACCTGTCCTCCATAGGTGACCCTGCTGGTATCTGAATACCGGTGGCATAGCTTCCAGCATCACAGCAACACACAAGCCCCCACAGTATGACAAACTGACAGACCCCAAATGATTGTTTGTTGGATGAATGAATGAATGAATATAAGAAACACATGGTAGACTCTCTCTGAGTCCTGGTGACACAATGGTTAAGCGCTTGGCTGCTGAAAGGTTGGTGGTTTGAATCCACCAGCCACTCTGAGGAAGAAAGATGTGGCAATCTGCTTCCTTAAGGTTACTGCCTTGCAAACCCTATAGGGCAGCTCTACTATGTCCTATAGTGTCCCTATGAGTCTGAGTCGACTCAATGGCACACAACAACAGCAGCAGCAGCATCTCTCTGAAGGTATCCTGTCTCTTGAGGATATGTGATTTGTTTAGGAGATTCTCCTCTTCCTGTACTATAGCATCCTTCTTCACCTTGGTATTTTAGTCAAGTGCTGCAGGCGCCCACTTGTCTGGCTGCCTCCTTGACTGCTCATGAGGATGGAAGGGCACCAGGAGATACGAGCTGACTACTCAGGCCTCAAAGGTGGCAGTACCCTGATTGTACTTCATTGGGGTCATCATATTTCAGACTCAAGCACTTGCTTTTTACAGGGCCCAAAGAAAGTTTCACTCTCTGAATAAATACAGATAATGGAAGTTTTGGGGTAGATGATAGTGCTTTTTCCTCTAAGAACTGTAACTTCCACTAGGCACAAGGCATTGGTGTCGAGGGAGACCACTGCATCCTCTCCCATAGAATGCGTACTAGGCAGTTTTCCCGGAAGGAGTCGGGGTTCGGGTGTATAGCTTGAATGCTAAATAGCAGCAGACTCTAGTGATAGCTCTCCAGAAACCACTGACTCAGTCTGCAGGCAAAGGTAGCCTCTTCCTGTGCAGGCCCGGAGGGCTTCCCCTGCTATCTTTGCCTCAGAACCTGTCGTTCCCGTGGTCTAAGCCAGGCGCCCTCTTTCGGAAGGACAATTTCTTCTTTAGTCATAAGTACTGTCAATGAGGCTTCTAATCCATTTCTTCATTCCACACATTTATCGCATGATCACTCCTTGCCATGTTCCTGATCTTCCTGTCTCAGGTCCAGGAAACATTTTTGCACAAATCTGATCTCATCTCTTCAGCATCGATGCTATTAATTCTGAGGTAACTTGCCATAATTCTTTTGTATCACCTCACTTCCAGTTTTTGAGGCTCATGGTATATTAAAAAGGGAAGAAACACAAAAAGAGGGTTATAAAAATCATGGCATATTTAAAATTTTTGCCTTTAAAATATTAATGCTTTTCAACATGCACAGAATATAAAACCATGTGTATAATCTCATTTGGAGATGACACCGTGAGTCTGAATTTGAGGCTCTTTGTCAAAGTGAGGTCTGTGACCAATTTGCCCTCTGTCCTTGCCCCTTATGAGATGGGCCCTACTGGTTTCTGCCTATATGGGTTCTCTCAGCTGTGTGTTCTAAGCTTGGGATATGAAAGTTTCCTGCCAAGTTGTGTCTCTGGCTTCCTGGTGAATGCTATGTGAGGCCAGTTCTGTTGCTGAGTTCAGTAATAAGTACCCACTACTTACTGGGCACCATGCCATGCTGAGGCTGCAAAATGAACAATCTGTTCCCTCCAGGAATTTACTGTCCAGTGGGGGAGGGGTCATATAAGCTGATGATTTTAAGGAGATGCATTGATAAAAGAGAGAGGGATGCACGGGGCTCTGGGACATGAGGGATACTTAGTCCAACATGGGATTTATCAAAGGCTGCCTGGAGGAGTCAATGCCCAAGCTAAATTTTGGAAGATTAGCCAGCATGAGCAAAGGCACTGAGGCATGAGATGACATGGTTTGAGGGGGTAATTGAAAATGGTTCCCTGTTACATAGTTGGAGGGGAGAAAAAATGAAGTTGGAGGAGGGAGGCACTAGGTTGTGGAGGGCTTTGAATGCCATAACTTGTGTCTTGGGCCTCATCTGCTGTAGAGGTTTTCTAATGATGAGCTTTATCGTGGGGAGAGTTAATTCTGCACTGATCACTCTGGTGGTGGTGTGAAGGATGGCTCTGGGGAGGACAGTTCCTGAGGCACAGACACCAAGCCAGTGCCAATGGGAATGAAAGGAAGGATTTAATTTAGAAACTATTAGTCAGTAAATCTGACAGAATTTAGTGACTAACTGGAGGTGTGGAGGGAAAAGTAGGATGACTCAAAGGTTTCTGGTTTGGGAAACTGGATGAATGGTAGTGCCGTTAACCAGGACATAAAATATAAGCAGAGGAACAGGTGTAGGAGGCAGAGAGAATGAGTTCCTTGTTTGCAGGAACCCTTACCTAGCATGGTGCCTTGTATTCAATAGGTATTTAGTAAAGTTTTTCTTCTTAAATCTTCAGTGGCTTCCCCATGCTCTTAGAATAGGTGACATATATCATAACTGTGTGTGTATTTAGTATTATACCCAAGAACCTATATATTTGTGAGCTTGATCTGGCTCCATCTTGGCTCCAGTTCACTCCAACTGTATCTCAAACCATTTCCCCCCTAATCACACTTCTGTCTCCTTTCTGATGTCATTCTCCTCAAGCCCTTTTCTCCGTCTGAAATTCTCTTCTCCCATCTCTTAGCATGTGGGGCATACTTTCACTCTTCAGATCTCAGCTAGAATGTCATCTGTTTAGAGTCATTCCTAGATTGCTGGGCCAGCTGACAAATGATTGTCTCTCAGCTCCAAATCCATCACTGTACACTCTTCATTGTGATGCTGTGGCTGGAACTCTGCAAACTGTTTTTCTCTTTTGCCAGCTGAGTTCCTCTATATTAGACTAGAGGGAGCCTGGAAACCAGGAGGAGGGAAGAAAATTGTGTTCGATCTTGTTTGCCTGTTGTTTCTGTCAGGGTCACCCTGGCAACAGCAGCTCGTTCTAGCCTCCATTTTTTTCTTTTTTTGGCACTTTCAAATCAGCAGCTGCACAGTCTTCCCTCCTTAAATGGTTCAGTCCCAGCTCCAAAGGGCTCTGAGCCTCTATATTCTAATTAACCTCATCTCTTTCTTTTTTTGCCACCATTCCCACCCCCAGCCCTAGAGTGGTGGTTGCTTCCTGTGGTTATTATCTCTGACATCTCAGTGTTTCCTTTTGCTTTTCCAGGCCTCCAACACCAATTTAACTTATTGCTATATTGTCGTTTTTGTTAGTTACTGTCCAGTCAGCTCTGACTCATGGCAACCCCATATATAACAGAATGAAATGTTGCCTGGTCCTGTGCCATGTTCACGACCATTAGTATGTTTAAGTCCATTGTGGCAGCCATTGTGCCAGTCCATCTCATTGAGGGTTTTCCTTGCTTTTGCAGGCCCTTTACTTTACCAACCATGATATCCTGCTCCAACGACTGGTCCCTGAGTGACGTGTCCAAAGTAAGTGACTCAGAGTGTCGTACAATATTCTGTGATCCACGTGGGTTTCACTGGCTGATTTTTGGGAGTAGATCACTAGGCCTTCCTTCCTAGTCTGTCTTGGTCTGGAAGCTCCACTGCTTCAGGATGAGTGACCCTGCTAGTATTTGAAATACTGGTGGTGTAGCTTCCAGCACTGTAGTAACACGCAAGCCACTACAGTATGACAAACTGACAGGCTGGTGGATTCCTATATTAAAGCCCCTTTATTGAAATATTGGAGACTTGGTGGCACAGTGGTTAACAGCTAGACTGCTAACCAAAAGGTCAGCAGTTAGAATTTACCAGCCGCTCCTTGGAAACCCTATAGGGCAGTTCTACTCTGTTCTATAAGGTTGCTATGAGTTGAAATCGACTCGACGGCAACAGTTTTGGGTTTTGGTATTGAAATTCTTAGTGTGATTTCTGCTTTTTTTAAAGGCTGGATGCTGACATAATCACCAAATCTAAATTAAGCCTCCACTCAGCTGCTATCTAACAGAGCTTCGAATCTTCTTCACAGACTTTTCATAATCTGTATTTTTTTGTTTCTTTGCCTTCTCATCATCTGTCTCCTCCACTTGAATATCAGGGGCTTTGTCCATTCATCCCTGTATTCTCAGTGCCCAGCATGGAGCCTGGCATACTGTAGGAGCCTAGCAAATGCTTGTTAAGTAAATGATTGAATTACTACAAAAATCTACAGGAGAAAATGTCCTGACAAAATAGCCAAAATTGAGCAATTCTTTAACCTTTGGTTCCAGCCCAAGTTATTATGTGCTCAGAGTACTGATGAACTCTATAATAGTGTAACTCTTTGTTGCAGAAAGACAAGGACAATACTTTTTATCATCAAGTTAGGATGCAATGCATTATTCAACCTATATCCTTCATCACTGGAATAATAAGATGGACAGTTTATTTGCCTGGAATTTTGTACTTAGTAAATCCCCACTTTCTAAAATTGGTAATGATAATGACTTACCTTGGTAGGTTTTCATGCAGATCAAGAGTTGGTGTGGGTTAGATCCACAAAGTTTTGTTGCTTAGCAAATAATTAAAAAAAAAAAATTAAAGCCATCCAAAATATTCACTTGCTGGAGCATAAAACATCACTTAATAACATTTACTTGGTAAAATTAATGTTTTCTTTTTTTCATTGTGTTACATGGTTTGAGACAACCAAAATATAGAACCATAAAAGCAGATTAAAAAGGAACTGCTTAACTTCCACACAATGATAAATAAGAATCTGAAAACGTCTTCCATAGTCTTTTATTTAAGTACCAACTACTGAGACAAAGAAGAATTACAGTAAGTCATATATGCTTAATTCTTAAATAATTTTGGTCAAATAAATGCAAATAGATTAGATGACATTGACTTGTACTGTGTCAAGTAGAATCATTTCACTGGACCTCAACTTTTAAAATTTTGCTTGTTATCTACCTCAAATGTATTCATATCTTTTTTTTTTTTTCCCAAATAAGAGGAAAAATGTCCCCTTTTTCCCCCAGGCTACTTGGGCCACTGTGCTCCTTAAATCCAACCTATCTTTCTTCTTCCTCTTGCTCCATCTGGGATCTTACTCTTTCATTTTTAGTATTCCCACTACTGTTATTTCTTGTGTCTCAAAAGATGCAAACAAAAATTTTCCCTCCATCTTGTTACGGGTTCAAGTTATCATCCTGTGTCTATCTTTCTTTTCTATGGAAAAGTTTGAAAAAATTCATATTCACAGCTTCTATTCTGCTACCTGACTTTTGCCCTCAGTCCACTCTTGCAGTTCACAAATGATTGCCTAATCAATAAGTCTTTTTGAGTCTTCATCCTTCTTGCCATTTCCTTTGCATTTGACAGTTGATTATTTTTCCGTCTTGAAACTCTTTCCTCCTTGGTTTTTGAGACACTGCATTACTCTCTTTCCTCTCTTCCATAAACTGCTCTTTCCTTCACTCCATTCATGCCTTTTTCCTCTAGTACCCCAAATTATAGGTTCCCCATGGCCCTGTCCTCTTCTCTTGGCAAGACCTTCCTTGATATTCTTTTCTATTCATCCTTACATATCAAATACCACTTTTACATTGAACGATAAGGTTGTATCCAGTCAATATTTTTTTTTGTGAACTCTATCCTGTACTTTCCCATTTCTCCTTTCCTTCCTAATGTGATAAAAAATTTTTCCAGGTACTTATCTGCAATTTTTAGGGTTCATTACCTATTTTCTCCCTCTATTCTAAGGAGCTGTAGATTTTTGAAATTTACTTTTATGGCCTGTAAGTTTTTTTTTTTTTTTTCATCATTAAGTATCTTTCCTCCAAATTTGCTTATGATTCTTTGAGTATAACCTGGAAAAAGCAGATCAATAGCAGGTTCTCTCCTAGTTTCTAATCTGTGTTTTCTGGATCCCGATGCTATTTTCTCCAAATGTTGACAGAAAAATAGCCGTATTTCTTAATATTTTGAATCGCCTTTATGCTACTTAACCTTGCTAGATAATCTTAACTATTCCTTTTATCCAGACAGAACTCCATCAGAATGCCATGACAGTCTTCCCTTTTTCAATAACAAGGCCAACACAATAAATTTTTAAATAATGATCAAGGATTTTTTTTTTTTATTCATTAAGTTTCAGTATCATTACAGAAAATGTTATGGTACAGAGTTGTTTAACATTATTTTTTTCTTTGCTCTTAATTTCCACATGAATGCTGGTAACACTAATATCTGTACAAGATCAGTCTTTGATTTTAGTTTTTGTTCTGTACAATTTTAAATGTATTGGTTAAAAAGGCTGTCAGCACTTAAGGAAGCATTTTTACCCCCAGTTTGTTTGTTCAAATAAAAGTTTTCCAGTTACTGCCCAAGAGTACTGTGCCATGAGGCTACTGGGCTGAGAAACCTCCCTGAATGCTCTGCAGGGGAAAGTTCTCCTGGAGGTGGGGCCGGCCTCTACCCAGTCACTCTTCTTTTGGCACTGTGCACATAAACACGAAAGACATGATAAAGAACAAGCAAAGGCTCTCTGTAAAGCGGTTATGAAGCATACTAAGAAGGGAAATCCAAGTGTTGCCTACGCTAGTATAAACAAGCAGACAGCCTTGATTTAAGAGCATAAGTAGTTGTATTTTAAAGATGAGAAAAACACAAGTTCTGCAGGCACCTACCGCTGTCTACTAAAAGCTATCGCTATCAGACCTAGCATTGAACACACAAAGCAATTTGCAAGAAAGAAAAAATTTGCTTTGATATAATCAGAATAGAGTTGTCTGGTAAGGGTTATTTTTAGGTGTTTTTTTCTTTAAAAGGTATTTAAATTCATTTGAAATATAGTTCAAGATGTTGACTATACAGATCAATTTTTATCCAAATCAGAAAAACTAGCTGTGCCGTTGCATATTACAGGATACAGTCAATGATATGTGGACATGCATCAAAGCCTTCTCCTGCTGGTGGCCATCATAGCCGTCCAATGACCATGACGTCCACCACCTCGCCCTTGTGGAGCTCCACGTACTGCTCTGTCTTTGGAGGTAGCATCAACAGCCCGTTGGCACTGCGCATGCTCATCAGACGGCTGCTCATCTGATTACCTGGAGAGAAATACTCTCGTTACAGCAGCACAAGCCTCAGTCTGTACAGTTGGAGCCCTTGTAGTTCTTTTCAAGATGAGAACAGACAGCAGAGGTGTAGGTCTTTGAGAGGAGGAGAGATGATCGGACTTCCCGTACCTTTTTCAGGGGGCCATGCTGCTGTATCCTACCACCTTCTCACTAACACTTTAAAAATAAGCATTAAAAATTATTGCTTAAAAGAATAAAAGCAGGATTTTGTAACATTATGCAAGATGCTACCAGTTTCTCCATTCAGGCAGAAATGCTGTGGGTCTGAAAAGACTTTAAGACCTTTTAAAATAATGATGATGATAATAGCAGCAATTCCAATTTATTTAGTATTTACTAAGTGCCAGACATGATAGAAGGCATTTTACCTAATTATCTTATTTGATTTTTACAAGACTCAAAAGAATTTAGGCAACTTGTCTATGATCCTTGTAACTAGTTAGTAGCCAATTTAAATACAGGTCCCTCCGATGACAAAGCCCATGTGCTTCGTCATCTATGTTAGTTAATGTTTGCACTTGATAGGATCTTTGCTAAAAAGTGATACAATTTTCCTGTGGAGCATCAAAAGGTAGGTAATATATGACTACAGAAGTTGGGAATAAAAGTTGAAAAGAGGCAATAGCTATCTAAATTAGTTTTAAAGAATTTAAATTTACTATTTTTTATTGTGGCAAGCATATATATTATAAAACATTTACCATTTTAACTTTTTTTACATTAATTACATCTATCATGTTATTATTGATATTGATTTCTCTGCCCTTAAAATTTACCAATATTTAGAGTATAGCAGAGGATACAGAGAACTACATTATATTTATAACTGGGCTTTTATCTCACATTTCAGGGCGTGTTCTGGCATAGCCATAGTACCTTCTTTTCCCTACAACCAAAGTTATACTCAGAACTCACTGGTTTGAACAATCTTCTATATATCTTACAGAAGATGTAGAACTATCTTCTATAATTTTTACATTTGTATGTTCAAGTGCCCATCTAGAAAATATGGTTCAATGAATAACTGAACCTTCATTTAATTTTTAAAAAATTTTTGTCCTGTTATGCTGTACTGTTTAGGAATAATTTAACTCATCAAGCCTTTTCAAAAGGAATGTGTATAATAATTAAAAAACCAGATATACATAAGGAAGGAGATTATATATAAATTTGTGTTTTAACAGGATGGGTGCATAGGGTACGTGCAGTTGTGAATGACTAACCTGTACTCTGTGCCCAAGGCAGTGGTTCTTGGTGATGCCAAGTCAGTATACACCGATGGTATTCTGGGCGAGGATCCAGTTTCACGTCACATGATAACTACAGAATAAGGAGAAAAAGAAAACAAATCTGATTACCTGATCATCTCTCAAAAACACAGGGTGGTGGAGGTTATGCAAATTAAATAGTGGACAGGGGAAATATCCTTGGCACTCTGCTCTGGTCCACCACTGCCACCTATGTTCTTAACAGAAGAAGTCAAGGGGCTGGGTTGCTCGGGTTGGAGGAAAAAAGAAAGCCAAGAAGCTGATATCCATGGTGAGGAAAAGAGCAGATGAAAAGGGTAGGGTTTATTTTTGAAGTCTACTTATATGGGTTGTGAGGACAGAAACCTCTGTACTACAAATTGAGAAATCAAAGGGGGTATATTAACACTGAAAATAGAGGGGGGTCTACCTCTTTTATTTATTTATAAGTTTATAAATAAAGAATTTATACTTTTTATAAATATATTTTATCATACACATTGATATGTTTTTTTATAAATATATTATTTATAAGTTTAAAGACATAAGAATCAAATAAACAAGCTCATTGTCCACCTGTCCATCCATCCATCCATTCATCCACCTACCCATCTGGGCAGTAATATTTGCTGAGGACCTAACATGTGTTAGGTACTGTTCAGCTATTTATTTACACATCTGTCTTCAACATAAAAGGAATAGTAACTTTCTTTTTCTCTAGAATGGTCCCTAATGTCACAATACATAATTTCATTATGGCAAATAAAAGCAGTCTTTACCAAAGGTTATAAAATTTTGGTTTAGCCACATCATTAAAAGAGTTCCTCTGATGACTCTTTCCTATATAATTGCAAAGAACAAAGTAATCCTTGACTTCAAAATAACAATTTCAGTTCACACACATGATATCATAAAATGACAAACTGATCTTGAAGCTGGTGGGTTTTTTTTTTTTTTTTTGCTCTGTGTGTGTGTATGTCATTAAATTCATCCTGAAATCTGATAAGTTACAGTAAAAATGTGTTGGTAGCAGGTACCTAAGAAGTATTCCTTCAACATATTTTACACAGTATATAATTCTTGATTAGTGGACTAGTTCAAGGGTCAGTTCAATGTTGGGAAAAATAAGACTTGTTCCAGTAAAAGAGAATCAATATTTTCTATCAGTACAATAATCATTTAAATTATTATATCTTAAAATGGTTTAGAAATCCTTTATTTAACTAAAAGAGATATTGCTTAGATCAAATAGTAAGACAATTAAAACTTGAATATCCTGCAAATTTTGACTCAAGTCAATCTCTAATCTATTCTGGCTACTATGTCTTTAAACATTGCAAATACTCACTCTGACAATCCAAGTTCTTCCTCTGGAATCCAGAATGAAACTCAGTTCTAGGGTGCTTTCCCTTGATTAAATCACGTCCAATTCTTTTGCTTGATATTGGTTATGTTTATGCTCTATTTCACATTTACTGACGAGGTAAACCAAAAACCATACTCGTTGCCATCGAGCTGATTCTGATTCACAGTGACCCTATAGGACAGAGTAGAACTTCTCCATAGGGTTTCCAAAGCTGTAATCTTTATGGAAGCAGACTACCACATCTTTTTCCTGCGGAGTGGCTGGTGGGTTCTAACTGCCAACCTTTTGATTAGCAGCTGAGCGTTTAACCACTGGGCAACCAGGGCTCCTTACTGATGGTGTAACTTAGCATTATTCCTAAATTGCTTTGTGCTTCTCTCAGGGTAAAAATCTCTCTCCCTCTTTCTCTGTGTGTGGTGTTTTTCAGTATGAAATTATAAGAGCTGTTCCAATAGCTGTGCTATCTGCTAACAGTGTTTAAGCAAGGTTTCTTCCCAGCTTCCCTGCTAACTGGTTGTACTGTATTGGCAAGTTATTTTGCTTTCCAATGCCTACTCATCTAAAAATAGGGTTGTAATACATAATGGTTAAAGTGCCTTCAAAGTTTATGATTCCAAAGATTTTAAATGATTATTTTTCAGCCAATTTAAAAGAAACTTATTTTGTGTTAAAGGAAGATATTCATGTAAATTTAAGAAACCAGATCAGCTGCATCAAACTGAAGTGAATAATTTTTTTTTCACAGTCTCTTCACAAACTGCTATTCCTTTTGCAATAAGAGATTAAACTGATTAGATTTTTTATGGTGTTTGACTGAAATGTAGAATACTTTATACTTTATTAACCAACTGCTTGTACAGACATTACAGTTCTCGCAATTTACATCACTAGCTTAAGGAAGTACATAATTACTACGAGTTTCAGTATGAATCATAGGTAAACATAGATACATTTTTTGGTGAAAAAGCAATGCAAATGACTGTTTCATTTCTGATGACTTTTTCTATTCATTCAAATTTGGGCAGTCACAGTGGGCTACGACTTTTTCCTTTGAATATCTGCCTGGCACACAGTAGTCACTCAAGAGAGAAAACTGTATCATTTGGTATATATGGTCTACATGTAAATGTCTAAAGGAGAAAAATGAGGGGAAAAAAGGAGAATATTCTGTCCTTCCTCTTTGTCACGCCCATCTTGCCGTGAAGTGACCTCAAAGAATTCTCAAACAGAGCAAACAATTAATTACAAAGACAAAGTAATAATGTTACCACAGAACTATTCATGTGGTATAGGAGGGCACCCTTCTTAGGGATCTTGATAAAGGCTTCACAGGGAACGTGCTGCCTGAGTCTTACAGGATTTTCCAGGCAGAGAAAGGACATGTCACAAGTGAGGGGAAGAGACTTTCCAGGAAGGGGCAGAAGCACAGCATAGGCAGGGGACTTCATGCCCATGCTGAAAGTAGCAAACACCTTGGAACCCTGGTGCCACAGTGGTTAAGAGCTTGGCTACTAACCAAAAAGGTCGCCAGTTCAAATCTACCAGCCGCTCCTTGGAAACCCTATGGGGCAGTTCCACTCTGTCTTATAGGGTTGCTGTGAGTCAAAATCAACTTGACAGCATGGTTTTTTTTTGGTTTTGATACGGTCAGAGTACAGGATGGGAAGCAGATGAAACTAGAGAGGAAAACAGGCTTTGGAATGGTGAACCTCTTGTATTTTCTCTCTTTATATAAATAGTGGTAGATATATATGCAACAGAACATTTTCTTATGCTCTCTTGAGGAGTTTGCATTTAACCCTGGGGGCATGGGAAGCAATGAAGGATTTTAATTAAAGATTATGACATGACTAGACAGAAAAGCAATTAGAGGAGCCAAGATTAGAGGGCAGAAAACTATTAAATATGCCAAAGGTTATAATATTCATAAATGTTGGAACTATCATGTAAACTCAGGCTTATTTGGCTTCACAACTCAGGGGACATCGATAGGAGAGGGAGCTTGAGGAGAGTGGTGAAGATTTGGAAGAATGCAGTAGGGATGGGGATTAAGTAAATAAATAAAGAATTGCCAAGGGGAATTTTGGGCCCTGCTGGAATTGGAGATTTACAAATTATAAGTGATAACTTAAATAGCTGTATATGCCTTGTTATGGATTGAATTGTGCCCCCGCCACCCCCAAATATGTGTTGTAAATCCTAACCTCTAAACCTGTGGTTATAATCCCATTTGGGAATGGGTTCTCTGTTATGTTAATGAGGTGGGATTAGTATAGCTTGTGTCTTGAGTCAATCTTTTTTGAAATATAAAAGAGAGCAGACAGAGATGGGGGAAGATCAATGCCAAGTCACATGGAAATCTACAAGGAACCAGGAAACAAGCTGAAAAGATAAGGGCCTTCCTTCATGGCTGAAAGAGACTGAAAGCCTCCCCCAGAGCCGGTACTCTGAATTTGAATTTCTAGCCTCCTGAACTGTGAGAGGAGCCCTGCTGGCACAGTGGTTAAGCACTGGGCTGGCTAACCAAAAGGTCGGAAGTTCTAATCCACCAGCCGCTCCTTGGAAACTGTAGGGCAGTTCTACTCTGTCCTGGGGGTCACTATGAGTCAGAATTGACTCCATGGCAATGGGTTTGGTTTTTGAAACTGTGACAAAATAAATTTTTGTGTGTTAAAATCCACTTGTGGTATTTCTGTTATAGCAGCAGTTATCTGTTTTAGATAACTAAGACATTCCTTTACTTATGCTTAGTGGTGGCCTGGAATTAAAAGATAAAAAAAAAAAGGAAGATTGATCCAAGTTTGTGGATTCTCAGAGTGGGTTGCAGTGAAAGGCAGAAGAGGCAAAAGAGTTGAGGGTTTTGGCAAAAAGTTGAATTGATATACCATAGGATTTAGGTTGGATGAGGAAAGTGGTGAAGCCAGAAGAGGTCTAGGGACTGAGGGAAAAGGGTAAGGTCTGGGTGTTTATCTTATATCTACTGACAGATAACTTGCCATTATTCCTAAATTGTATATCTGAGTTAATTTTTTTTTTAATTTTGAGATTGAGCAGTTCAAGGTATTGAAAAGGATGTGGGGGTAGGCTGCTGAAGTAGAAATAAGGGTATTCAGAGTTATGGAGGTAAAGCAACTGATGCTGGGAGGTGAGGTAGAGAGGAAGAGTATTAGACAATTGCCAAGACCTGAATGTCTGTGGGGGAATGGCCTCTGAAAGGCTTAAAGGCAGTGATAAGGAGAAGGTGACAGCTCCCAAGGACTCAGGGGAACTGCTGGGACTAAGTGCAGCACAGTATGAGGAAGAGAATTTGTGAAAAAACAGAGGACTACAAGAAACAAATCATATTTTGGAGGGAAGCCCAGAATGAAATGCCAGACGTCCTGGTGGTAATGGAGGCCTGGACTCTTTTGGGGTCTAATAAGAGCTCCCAAAGGGTGGTTAAAGAAGCTTTATTACAGTTAAGTTTTTGGTAAGTGCTATAAAAGTTATGCGGCACTGTTTTCATTAGTCTGTTGTTGACTACCAGAGAGATATTTTTCCAATCATTGTCTGTGGCAAGCTGTTAATACTAATGGAGGTTATCTCAGGTTTGTTTGGAGAGAAAAAAGCTGAGAACGACAGTACAGGAGGCTCTGATGGAATATTATGGAAACAAATATTAAAGCTGTCCTTTTGTGGAAACATTGGGTCTACAATTCTACTTGATAGATTTGTGTTTCTGCCTGTGTGTTGAAAATCAGAAATATTTCAACTCCAACCATAACTGACCAAGGGAATGGCTAATGTATTTATCCTAAACCGATGATCTTCAGAAAGCTTTGATATAAAAGGATGGCATTTTCTGTGCTGATTCTTTAAAATAATAGAACATTGCCCTCCTCACAGGATGGCTACATTGAAGTCCAGCAGTGTGACTACCATCAGTGGCACTTAACACTCCAACTCCCTGCCTCAAAGCAGCAAGAGTGGGCAGAGCAGTGACCATGGCAACCACTTTGGCTGAACTGCTAATGGACAAGAGCAAGAACTGATGTCTTTAAGCTACATCTTTTATGGTCAGAAGTTAACATATGGTTCAAGGAAGTGAATAGGGTTATGTTCTAATGTTGCAGTTATGTATCAGTGAAGATATGAGAGTGATTTGGGATGTTACAAAAAAAAAAAAAAAAAAAGAGGCAAACAGCCAAGCATATTAATAAGCCATTCTGGTAGCCCCAGTGACACTGCTCTGTGGGGGAGATGAGTTTGGCTGATTTTTGAGCCAGTTCTCAATTCCCTGAGCTTACATGAACAGTGCATTAAGCATCAGTTTGATTAAAGAATACCATCTAGTCATCCTTGTCAGAATGGATGGCTGCCACTATGTCAGTCTCAAGAGATGGTGGATATTAAAATGAGAGGTGTGCAAAGTCAAAGAGAAGACCTCTTTCTCCTTCATAGAAATGGGGATTTTTGTTTCTTAAATTTAGCAAATATGAAAATAATGAGTATTACTGGTTTAAATGTCTAAATCTAAGCTTTATGGCTCTGACCTTCCAATTTGATCAGAATACTTTTTGTTTATTGATGGCTTTTTTTTCTTTTTTTGATTTAATTTCAAATAACACCATCACTGTGTCACTTTGTTTTCAGAAATACTAAGTTGAATTTTTACTGAAATTTCAAGAAAAGAAGAAGTTTCATCATGTACTAGTCCACAAAATCTCAGTATTCAGGTTGATGTTAAGATTTTCTTAATATATTTACATATCTGTTCTTTGACTTGATGGCAATGGGTTTATGGGTTCTTAGAGAAATATTTTATTAATATTTCCTCTTCTGTGTCTTATGTTCTTCTTGTCGATTAATCATAGCATTCTGCCATATCTGAATTTATTCCAGAACTCATGAAGAATAATGGTTTGATATTGTAGTTCATACTGCCAAGAAAGCTGTTCATTAGTAATACAGAAAGTATGTAACCTAATTAGTTCAATAAATCAAATTGAAGTTAGTGGAGAAGAGGACTCAATTTCCCAGTGACTTTTACCATAGGTGTAACTCCTTGACCTTAGTTGTCAATCAGCAGAATCTCTTTCTAGACCCTTTGATGGTTTTTTTGTTTTTTGAATTGTTTAAAATTTATCAGTGAGGCCACAGAATAAGTGAACAGGTTAATTACTGCCCTGTGTGTGTTTACACTGGGGAAAGAAAATTCTTGTCCCTTCTTCCATACAGGTTTAGTGTTAGGGTGGTGCCAGCCACCATGCTAAGGACCACTTTCCCTTAAGTATCCACTCAAATTCTCAAGCTTTGCTCTCTAGACTCCCATATGGATTTCTAGGTGGAAAAAATAATTTGTTTTAGAAGTTGTGAAATAATGTAAAAGGGGAATAAAAGGGACCTCCTCCCCGCCCCATTTTCTATCATTAAGGTAAGAATATAACCACATTTTTCCTCAAAATTGATACAAAATTCTAGATGTTTGTTTTGGGCAGTTAGGAAATCACATCCTTAATTATTTCAGGCTTCAACTTTGGTTTCTAGTCATTACAAAACATTACCCTGGCTTTGATGATGGTCGGCCGAGGATCCAAGATTCCCTGCATCTTTCTCAGTGCAGGCACAACAAAGAGATTGCAGGTGACCACGGCTGACACAGGATTCCCTGAAAGTCAACCAAGAAGTTATTTATAGTACAGAAATAAAAACTTGCCAAATAATTATGTCTATTCCTTCACAGACAGCGACGGACGCAACTAATTACTAGTCTCCTTTTCTGAAGCACTTTGAATTCAAAAGATGCCAGAATATAGCTACAGTCAATCAAATGTCACAGAGGATGTAAACATTTGGGTCCACTAGGGAAATGCAAAGATGTCCCGAAGCCGTTTAACACTATTACAACAGAAATAACAATTTTATTTCTGCTTTCCTTATGACCATGCCTTTAAAGCCATTACTAACTTTGATAAATTTTAAATTTTAAAGCAGTTCAAAGGCCTTGTGCATCTGTATGCTATATTTTAAACTTTTAAAATTACCATAGTAATACATGCTCAGTACAAAAAAAAAATTAGAAAGTAAAGTATAAAGGAATGTTATCCATAATCCCCCACCCAGAAATATCCTTAAAATTTAAAAATAAATTTTGGATTTATTTAGGTAAATTTGTTTGGATAATTTGGATTCTTCAAATTCTTTTGATAACTTTGAAAGAATTTGGTATTTATCTTCAAGTCCTTCACATCTTACATAATTTGTTTTTAATTAATAATTTTATTAAAACTTTGGAATTTTAAAATGAAATTTTATATAAAATTTAAAAATAAACCAAAAAATTTAAAATAAAATTTTAAATGGTTCAAGATGTGAAGGACCTGAAGATGAACACCAAATTCTTCCCAAGTTACAGAAAGAATTTGAGGGTTCCAAAAATACTTCCTCCAAGAGCAAACCTGATATATCAGGCAGTTCAAAGGAAGGAGGGTGGGCTGCAGAAACAATACCAGGCTGGGAATAAAAGATTTGGTTTCTTGTTTGTTAACTGACCAAACTGTGAACTTGGGAACTTCCAAACCTTTCTGAGTCTACTTTACTCATCCCAAAACGAGAGATTTAGGCTACGTGTTCCTTAAGGTCCTTTCTGGTTCTAATTTTATTAATACTTTCATATAGTTGTACATGAGTATGTCTGTATCTACTGGGGGTGGGAAATGGGCTATTAGATTTTTAGGTCCTTTTGGCTAAGTCCCAAACAGCTAAGTGTTGCAACTGCATCACTGAAGTGACAGGCAATGCTTAGTCTATGGTTGGCTATAACCATACCTTTCAATTCTCCCTAACTAGGACACACCCAGATTTGTTCTTGGAGAAGATATTTGGATTCCTAAATTCTTTTTATAAGAGAACTTGTTAATAATTTTTGAGTCCTTCATATCTTAGATCATTTGTTTTTATTTTTAAATTTTAAAGACATTTCTGGGTGCGGGGATTATGGATAACATTTCTTCAAACTTATCTGTATCTTCTGAATCTTTTTATACTGAGCATGTATTACTATAATTTAAAAAGTTAAATCCTGTAACATTATTACTTTATAAAATTACACTGTGAAAAGCTAGTTATCTGAGAAAAAAGGCTGGAAGGATAGACACCAGAAAGTTGCAAATAGTGATTATTTCTGGGTAGAGGGGATTATGAACAACATTTCTTTATACTTACCTGAATTTCTTAATTTTTTTTTAACTGAGCATGTATTGCTACGGTAATTTTAACTGCTAAAAAAATAGTAAGTAGATACACAAAACTTTCAAACTGCTTTAAATCTCACCAAAATTAGTAATGGCTTTAAATGTAGATCCTTGAGGAAAGAAAGCAGAGATTGAATTTTGAATTAGAAAATCCTTGTAAACTCAAATTATTTTGCTGTTTCTACAATCTGAACATGTCAGTTGTTGCTGCCCTCTTTTGGTTCGTTAAGGCTGAGCAGAGAAAATTCTGAATTAAAAGTACTAATTTGAAAATGCGTTATTTAATTTTAACTTCTTTGGCAGGTCAACATGTCAACCAACTTAATGGACAAAATAGGCTCCTACTATAAAGTCCTTTGTTATAGTATCAACTGATGGCATGTAGGCTAAGTCATATCTTCTGTAGATAAAATAAATAGTGTCTTCTGGGCAAAAGAAAGCCAGGAAGAGGAGCATACTTTTTAAAAAAATTTTTATTGTGCTTTAAGTGAAAGTTTACAAATCAAGTCAGTCTCTCATACAAAACCTTACATACACCTTGCTTTATACTCCTAGTTGCTCTCCCCCTTATGAGACAGCACATTCTTTCTCTCCACCCTGTGTTTCCGTGTCCATTCAGCCAGCTTCTGTCCCCCTTGGCCTTCACATCTCCCCTCCAGACAGGAGCTGCCCAGACAGTCTCATGTGTCTGCTTGATCCAAGAAGCCCACTCCTCACCAGTATCATTTTCTGTGTATAGTCCAGTCCGATCCCTGTCTGAAGAGCTGGCTTCAAGAATGGTTCCTGTCTTGGGCTAACAGAAGATCTGGGGACCATGACCTCCAGGATCCCTCTAGTCTCAGTCAGACCATTAAGTCCGGTCTTTTTACTAGAATTTGGGGTCTGCATCCCACTGCCCTCCTGCTCCTTCAGGGATTCTCTGTTGTGTTCCCTGTCATGGCAGTCATCGGTTGTAGCTGGGCACCATCTAGTTCTTCTGGTCTCAGGCTGATGTAGTCTTTGATTTATGTGGCCCATTCTGACTCTTGAGCTCATACTTACCTTGTGTCTTTGGTGTTCTTCATTCTCCTTTGCTCCAGGTGGTTTGAGACCAATTGTTGCATCTTAGATGGCTGCTTGCTAGTGTTTAACACCCTAGACACCACTCTCCAAAATAGGATGCAGAATGTTTTAATAGCTTTTATTATGCCAATTGACCTAGATGTCCCCTGAAACCACGGTTCCCAAACCCCCTGCCCCTGCTACTCTGGCCTTCGAAGCGTTTGGTTTATTCAGGAAACTTCTTAGCTTTTGGTACAGTTCAGTTGTGCTGACCTCTCCTGTATTATATGTTGCCCATCCTTTCATCTAAATTAGCTCTCGTCTACTATCTAATTAGTGAATCCCCCTCTCCCTCCCTCTCTCCCTGTTTTCTCTTCTCTGTTTAGACTATTTCTTGAATTCTTATAATAGTGGTCTCATACAATATTTGTCCTTTTGCAACTGACTAATTTCACTCAGCATAACACCTTCCAGGTTCCTCCGTGTTATGAAATGTTTCACAGATTCATTGCTGTTCTGTATCAACGCATAGTATTCCATTGTGTGACTATACGATAATTTATTTATCCATTCATCTGTTGATGAGCACCTTGGTTGCTTCCATCTTTTTGCTATTGTAAACAGAGCAGCACACTTCTTAATATAATAGTTTTCAGAGTACCTTCCTAAGGAAGCTCTATGTTGTAGGTAAATTTTGAGACTACTTTACATGTTCTCTCTCTTACAATTTTCTATATGATAAAAATCCCATCTCTTTTATGCTGATAGATAAGGGTTAAAAATGTTTTAAAATCTTCTTCTGCCTTTTTTTTTTTAAATCTCTATTTTCAGGTTTGTTCTTTAATATAAAAGCAAATAAATATCCCAATGCAACCAGAATTCAAATCTGAAAGGAGTAAATAGATTATTTTCTGAAGGAATCTGTGCCCCCAAATAAGGAATAGGACACTGCTACAGATCAGATTGCAATTTTAAAAGGTTAAGTTTAAAAAAAAAATAGCAAGTAGATACACAAATATTTAAACTGCTTTAAAACCTATCAAGATTAGTAGTGGCTTTAAATGCATGGCCCTCAGAAAAGTAGAAATAAAAAGTTGAATTAAAAAATCCATATAAACTGAACCCCTTTGCTTTTTTTACCCTCTGAACTTTCGAGAAGCTGTTCACAGGGGAGGGGGTGGGGGATGGCCATAGAGACTGGTACTGAGTCTGATTTGGCTGAGAAGCACAGGTACTTGTATCTCCTTCCTCCCTGCTCCCCATTCCCCCAGCCCAAATCTGGTAAGGACCAAGGGCAGCTTTGTTGTTTTTGCTATAGTATTTGCATGGGTGACTCAAAGCCCTTTAGTCTCTTGGGTACAATAGTTACAGTTTTAGGAGGTGACTGAGCTGCTAACTGATCAATTCAGGAAAAGATCTAGTAACAGCTAACACTTGATAATCATCTTTGGGTTTGGGAAGTACTTTGAAAAATACTATCTCATTTGACTTTCACATTAACCCTATAGAAGATATTATTCCCAGTTTACGGGTGAAGAAATGGGCTCAGAAAGGATAAGTGATGTGTCCAAAGTCAAAAAGTTAGCAAGTCGTAAAGCTGGGACTGGAGTCCAGGTCTTTCAGATTCCAAATCAAGTGCTCTGATATGGGACAGGTCATGTGGCAAGTCCAAAGAAATTTTGGTCATTTTTCTAGAAAAAGCAGAAGAAGCTACTTCAATGACTCTTACCTGGTAGTGCAAAGATTATTTTTCTTACACCATCAATATCCAAAGTTGCAAATGTTGTTGGCAGACTAGAGAAAAAAGAGGTTATTTGTAAGTGATTGCTAAGTAATCTGAGGAATAAATTAAGTACTCCAGAGTTCTTGCTGAGTGACTACCCACACAGATCATTTATCATATAAAAACACTTTTCTGTTGACTCTCTTTTAAATCTTTATACCCTGAAGTGTTTTAAGAACATTTAAATAAATTTGTTTTTAGCATCTTCTGTTTTCAAGTAATCAAACTTTCTGGTTTTCTGTGGCTTACTTTTTCTTTTATTCTTGTCTGTGTCACAGAGGTACATCTCAAATCCTGAAATTTGCCCGTACCTATAGTTAATAATATCTACACTATTGTTGCTGGAATAACAACCATCCTTATTATCAGAAGACTGCCTGATCATACATGTCTACCAGATAACTGCCTACTGTTCAAGATGAGTATTTTTTTTTTCTTTCCCATCACCAAAAGTAACATTATCTACTATCTAGGACAAGATGAGTATTTCTTAACATTGTAAAACCATACTCAGTGATAAACATAAAAGTATCCTTTACTCTTATGAAAGGAGCTTCTAGAGATGTTAAAATAAATAAAATACCATGACCAGAACAAAATTAAAATGATAGTAGTTTAAAAATATTCTCAAATTATATTTTCTCAAGATTCTGACAGAGCCCTTATCAGGGTGTGGGGAGAGATGAGTGACTTGGTGGGGGCAGTTGAGAATAGATTTTTTTCTATTGAGTACCATTTCTGTAGCACGTCAGGGAAACTTTTCATTATATTAATAATGATTGAACAATGCAGAATCTTTAGGGAATACTGTAATTTCCATAAAGCTGAAAAATTATCCCTTTAAGCATCTGAATTGTTTATATTTTTTCTACTTTTGCAGGTTTGATTTTTCAAAAATGGATTACTCCCACATTACTTTTTAAAAACAATATGGTGACATTAACATTTTTTGATGATTCACTGCCATCATTGTGAACCCATTCTACTCTGTTATAATAGAGTGGTATTAGGGCACATGGTATGGATTGTTTTCACCTATAAACTATAACCACCCCACGTTGCTGTGTTTCTATAATTCTTGTTTCTGTTATTTTTTCTTTTTTCCTAGTTTTTTCTGTTGCTTCTTTCAATGCTAAATTTTTTTTTTTTCTTTCAATGCTAGACTGCTATCACCTCCACCCGTAAAGCTGACATTAAGGCTTAGGAACTAGATAGCAGTAGTAATAGCACTATTGTTATAGTGATAATAGTAATATGAGAAAATACTATTTTTAACCTAACATCTATGCACTACATCTATTATTTAATTCCCACAACAATCCCATGAGGTGACAATTTGTACCACATTTTATGGATGAGGAAATTGATATTCAGAGAGACTAAGCAATTTGGCCAAAATCACTCAGCTACTAAGTGAGGGAACAAAGATCTGAACCAAGATCTTTCTGACTCTATGGCTCATATTTGGATAAGACTTTCAGAGGTGTGCTGTGAAGTGTTGGTACATGGATTTTGTGACATCTATTTTGGCTTCTCTGAGGCCTTTTATGCTTACTTCTTGATTCTTTGCTGTGTTTTAGAAAAGTGAGATTGTCACATAGGTTTATGGATCAGTTATCTGTCAATGATTGTTACCATGATGAAAATAATTTCCAAGACACATTCTTGATAACAGCTATATTCTTTGTGGATGACCCATAAAAACAGTGATTGGTAGATTTGGTTGATAATATTCCAAATGCTTTTTCTAGTATCTCTTCTATAAAACGAAAAAAAAAAAAAAAAGCATTCTGAATGCATTGTATGTGGGAAGAGCAAAGCTAAATTGTACTTGAGCTTTTTATATTTCTTTTTGTCCTACTATTAAGTAATAATTACTTTTAAATTCTTCTTACTTTTAGATAAGTATAAAATTCTGACAATTAAATGAGGCCCATTTAAACTTCTAAGCCACTTTCTTATAGCAAACTAACACAGATAACAGGAGTGAAGAGGGAATGCGTAACACCTTCCTCCTTCTATTGCATTTAAGCCAACTTAAATCACAAGGCTGGGCGTCTTTTGCATCCTGCAGACAGGTAATATAATATCTCTAAAGGTACTCATTTTAAAAGATTCCATTACAACAAAACATTTTGTACTTAAGCACTGCTATCATGAGTGTCCTGTTGCTAGACTGTGAGGCATTTGTTTAAACTCTGGAAAGCCATTTCCTTGGAACTTATCACCTATTGTTCATTCTCCTCCTTGAGACCACACTGTAATAGCATTTGAGCAATGACGGAAGTCACAGAGTTGTTATGACTTTAAGGAAGAAGAATAAACATTAGAAACTGATGAACTCCTGAGGTTGAAACAAGTTGTAAATAATAGACTGAAGAAAGAATATCAACATCATAAATGCTGAGATTATTTTAAATCATAAATAGTACACAAATAATTCTCTAGAGGTGAGATTAAGAAATGCTAGCTTCCTTCCCACTGCAAAGAGAGCAATCAGTTCAATTTTCGAGGTTAGTGAGAAGCACATTGATGCTTTTGGAATGTCTACTGTATTCTAACCAAATTAGTACTGTCCACAGGGAGAGGATTAAAAAAACAGCCTGTGTACCCCCACAGCATAATAATATTTGCTCCTGAGAAAATATTATTCTTAATATGATGTAAATCCAGTGGCAGCCAAACTGGGGCACATCCGACAGGTAAGTACAGAAACATAGTGTCAAGAATTCTAAATTAAATCAAATGTGGAGAAAGCTTTAGGGATCATCTTACCTCTGAACTTAGAAGGGTAAATCATGGAGGTAAAATCTGATCCCTGTTCTTGAACTGACAGTAAACAAACAAACAAAAATCCAAACTGTTGCCGTTGAGTTGATTCCGAGTTATAATGACCTAACAGGACGGAGTAGAACTGCCCCACTGGGTTTCCAAGCAGTGGCTGGTGGATTTGAACTGCTGGCCTTTTTGGTTAGCAGCCAATCTCTTACCACTGCGCCACCAGGGCTCAGGTACCCAATAAATCAGCGATACTAAGAAAGCTGGCTTGATGGACACTTGAGACTGTGTTGGCATCTCCTGTCTGGAGGGGGGATGGGAGGATAGAGAGAGTTGGAAGCTGGCAAAATTGTCACGAAAGCAGAGACTGGAAGGGCTGACTCATTAGGGGGAGAGCAAGTGGCAGAACGGAGTAAGGTGTATATAAACTTATATGTGACAGTCTGACTTGATTTGTAAACGTTCACTTGAAGCTCAATAAAAGCTAATTAAAAAAAAAAAAAAGCCTTCTGTAATTTGTTGATGATTGCCATAGCTCTCTTACAACAATTGGGAAATCCTCACTCTACTCTCTTTTAGGGTTCACATGAGTGCCCATCAGAGTATAATTCTGGACTAAAATATCATTACTGTTGTCTCTGGCAGCATGTAGGTATGCTGGGATGCTCACCCTTACACTGAGGACACTGAACAGGGCATCAAAGCTTCACTGAGTAACAGGGACCTAATGAGGCAGACTATTGCTTAAAGACATGGCCACACATGTTTCACCAACTCCAGTGTTTGGTATTCTTTGAGAATTTACAACTGATTGCAGAAAGTCCATCGGTTCTTCCTTAGGGGGTCATTAGTTTTTAGGACACATACAAGATCTTTGCATATGGTCATTTTTCTCTCCTTCTGAGGGGTGTTAAAAAGCAATGTGAAACATCCCTTATGACATATTTTTGCAAAAACAGAATCTGAATCTAATCAAGTCTTTAGATCTAACTTCCAGTCTGTAGAATATAATGGAGATAGTGGAACAAGTTAAACACCACCACAAGGAAGCCATCAGCCAAATGTATTCTTTAAGACAAGTGACCCAGTTTCTTCAATAAGTTAATGGTACGAAAAAACAAAGGAGGGGGGAGGAGTAATTATTCTTGTTTAATAAAGACTTAACAATCAAATACAATAAGATGACTTTACTTGAATCCTGATTCAAACAAAACAATTACAAAGACACATCCTTTTTCTTGATATTTGGGGGTAAATTTGAATATGACCAGGGTATTGGATGTTATTAAGGTATTTTATTTTTTAAGTGAGATAATACCATTGTGATTACCTAAGATAAAGCCATCATTGTTGTTCATGTTATTATCATTATTTGAGATGTGTACCAAAATAATGTGGTCTGGAATTTGCTTTAAAACAACCCAGGTCTCTCTTCCCCTACAAAAAAGGCAGGGGGTGGAGATTAATAAAACAAGTATAAAAATGTTGATAATTAATGAAGTTGGGGATGGGTATGTGGAGGGCTCATTGTACTCCCTAATTTTCATTCTAAAATGCCTAAAGAGAGAAGCAAATGAGGAGAAAGAGAAAAAGAGAAAGAAAGAAATTGGAACAGGAATTAAAAGGGAGGAAAGGTTTGGAAAGTTGCTTTCTTTATTTATATCAGACCTAGTGATTCATAAGGAAGATGAATTCCCATTTCAGATAGGAGTTGTACAAAGAATTCTAATACTATAATATTTCTTGTTATTAGAATAATCTATAATAGAAAATGTAAAAATAAATCATTCAAATCTCTGTTAGTCAAAGTGAGCCAAACAAATCCCATATATGAGATAACAAGATTATTTCCATACCCTGGCTTCATAAAAACCCTGCCAAAATGGATCTGAGCATGAAGATCAATGTCCAGCACCTGCTTGAGATAGTCCTGCAAATATGAAAAATAGTCACTTTATTTTCAAACATTTTAATATCAGACTTTAAAAACTTTAAATTAAAAACTTTAAATGAAAATAAAACAAATGTACAAGACTGAAATGAAAATAAATATTTTTCTTATTTCAGTGAAGTTGATTTGCTTAAGACAAATATTTCTTCATTTATTATTCAATAAATGTTTATCGAGCATCTGCCATATGTTGAGTGCGATGGTAGGTGCTGGGGGATATGGCCCTGAACAAAAGAGACAATGTCCCCACCCACATAGTGAGTACATTCTAGTAGGGAGAGTTAGAGAATCAATACATTAACATATAATATTATCTGATGGGTTATGTCTCTCTCTTAAGACAGAATTTTATGTCTGAGAAAGGATGGTAACAAATATGCCTTAAGAAGTTGTACCTGGGCAGGGAAGCCATATGTATATATGCTACACTATTTTGCTTAATGGACTTGAAGCAATATACATTCCTTGAGAAGAGCCTTGATATTTTCCACAGGCTACCAAATCTAAATATGTCAACTAAAATGAAAAACAGCTTTTATTTAGGGAGGGAGCTCTAAAACAGAAAGTCAAGAGAGTTTAATTGCTCCAACTTTATATTCTGCCCACAAAAACACAATCAACCTATGGTTACAATCAACCGATAATGATCTGACAAATCCTGATCTCTGTAAATGAAAGGCAAGCTGCCTTGCAGTTGGTTTTGTAGGAATAAAGAAAAAAAAAATTATAGGTCGTAATTTTTTTTTTTTATTACCTCTAGGTCTATTACTGAAATCCTGATTCACTAATCCAAGGGTAAGTATAGTAATCTATCCCAAATTTGAATATTTTATAAGCTATAGACGTTTTATTTTCTGTATGTTTCCTTCTATCTCCACAGCCTCAGCCAACATCACTTCTCACTTTAATTACTGATATAGATCTCCCTACCAGCAGTCTAGGAGCCCTGGTGGTGCAGTTGTTAAAGTGCTTGGCTCCTAACTGAAAGGTCAGCTCTTCGAACCCACTAGTTGCTCCAGGGGAGAAAGATGTGGCAGTCTGCTACGGCCTTGGAAACCCTTTGGGGACATTCTATTCTGTCCTAAAGGGCTGCTATGAGCTGGAATTGACTGGATGGCAATGGGTTTTGGCCAGTAGTCTTGCCCTCCTCCAATTCATTCTTACACAGCATTAACAGAGATATTCTGAAAACAAATCTGATCATTTATTATATAATACTTGAATTACTTCCTGGTTCCCAGGAAAAAGTCTCATCTTTTTTATATTATATTTAACATTCTTGTATTTTCAAGCCCCCTTTTACCAATCATTGCTCTTACCACTCAACCCTCTTCCCACTCAGCCCTACTCCTCTCTTAGACTCTCTCTCCGCATTCCAGCAAGACTATATTTCTTTCAGTTTCTTAAGCTCTTTTGCCTCCTGATCTTTGAAAATGTTCTTCCTTTTGCCTGGAATACTATTTCTTCCTAGGCTTCTTTCTCCACGCCCATTCTTATCTCAGTCATTGTCTCATCTCAGACTCTCCTAAATTCCCAAGGCTGGATTATTTATTTTTCAAGACTATATTATTAGAGGAGCCCTGGTGGTGCAGTGGTTGAAAAGCCTGGCTGCTAACCAAAAGGTTGGTAGTTCAAATTCACCAGCTGCTCCTTGGAAACCCTACGGAGCAGTTCCACTCTGTTCTATAGGGTTACTATGAGTCCGAATTGACTCAATAGCAACGGGTTTGGTTTTTTTTTTTTTTTTGGTTATATTATTAGATGCAACATGTTTCAAATTGTTATATTTTTCTGATGAACTCATCCTTTTATGATTAAGAAATGTCTCTCCTCTTTATACCTAATACCGTATTTTTATGCAAATAAAGCACACCTTCTGCATTTGCTTGCCGGCCTGGCCCCCCACCCCTCGCCCCCGGAATTTTCGCAAGCATGCTGTGCTAATTTTTTTACAGCAAAGTGTGGAAGAGGATTAGCATAGTGGCACTTGTGAGGATGCGCTGAAGGGGGTGAGAGGGCACGGCTGCCAAACAAATGCAGAAGGTGCATGTTATTTGCTTAAGAATATGGTAATCCTTACCTTAATTTTCTGTGATATCAATACAGCTACACCAACTAGCTTTTTTTTCATAATTTTTATTGTGCTTTAAGTGAAAGTTTACAAATCAAGTCAGTCTCTCACAAAAAAACCCATATGCACTTTCCTACACACTCCCAATTACTCTCCCCCTAATGAGACAGCCTGTTCTCTCCCTCCACTCTCTTTTTGTGTCCATTTCGCCAGCTTCTAACCTCCTCCTCTACCCTCTCATCTCCCCTCCAGGCAGGAGATGCCAACATAGTCTCAAGTGTCCACCTGATCCAAGAAGCTCACTCCTCACCAGCATCCCTCTCCAACCCATTGTCCGGTCCAATCCATGTCTGAAGAGCCGGCTTCAGGAATTGTTCCTGTCCTGGGCCAATAGAAGGTCTGGGGGCCATAACCACTGGGGTCCTTCTAGTCTCAGTCAGACCATTTAAGTCTGGTCTTATGAGAATTTGGGGTCTGCATCCCACTGCTCTCCTGCTCCCTCAGGGGCTCTCTGTTGTGTTCCCTGTCAGGGCAGTCATCAGTTGTAGCCGGGCACCATCTAGTTCTTCTGGTCTCAGGATGATGTAGTCTCTGGTTCATGTGGCCCTTTCTGTCTCTTGGGCTTGTAATTGCCTTGTGTCCTTGGTATTCTTCATTCTCCTTTGCTCCAGATGGGTTGAGACCAATTGATGCATCTTAGATGGCTGCTTGCTAGCGTTTTACACCAATTAGCTTTTGGTGTAACTTTTTAAAATAATTTTTTAAATTTCAACTCTCTGTATCTTTATAAAGGTGAGCCTCTTATTAGTAGCATATAATTAGCGTCTCTTAAAAAAAATTAAAAATGACAACTTTTAGTGGAAGAATTTAGCCTATTTACATTTAATCTGATTACTACTACATTTGAGTTTAAAACTATCACATACTATTTGTGTTTCATTTTTCACATCTGTTTTTGTTTTCTTTTATCCTTCTTTCATGCCTTCTTTTGGATTTATCAAATAGTTTTTTTGTATTTTATTTCTTTTCTATTAGCTTGTTAGTAATATATTCTTCTTTTTTTTTTTTTGGTGGTTATTCTAGAGATTACAACATACATCTTATTACAGCCTGCCATAATTTGGTATTTTAATGACTTCTCAGATAATGCAAGAACCTTACCAAAAAACCAAACCCATTGCTGTCGAGCCGATTCCAACTCAGAGCGACCCTATAGGACAGAGTAGAACTGCCCCACAGAGTTTCCGAGGAGTGCCTGGCAGATTCGAACTACCAACCTTTTGGTTAGCAGCCATAGCACTTAACCACTACGCCACCAGGGTTTCCGCAAGAACCTTAGAACAGGTTAATTCCATTTACTGCCCCCCCACTTTTTTGGTACTGTTGGTGCCATATATACACCACACACACATGGAATTGTGGTGGCACCATGGTTAAGTGTTCATCTGCTAACCAAAGTTTGGTGGTTTGAATCCACTCAGCTGCTCCATGGAGAAAAAGACCTGGTGATCTGCTCCTGTGAAGATTACAGGCTAGAAAACCCTATGGGGCAGTTCTGTTCTGTCATAAAGTGTTGCTATAAGTCAAAGTCAACTCACTGGCACACAACAACAAATATATACACACATACACACACATTTTATTTAAAACATATTTTAAGTATACATTTTACATCTGTTATATATGTTTTCTACGTATACTATATATAACAAACAAACAAACCCATTGCCACTGAGTTGATTCCGACTCATAGTGAACCTGTAGGACAGAGTAGAATTGCCCTGTAGAATTTCCAAGGGGTGGCTGGTGGATTCGAACTGCTGACCTTTTGGTTAGGAGCTGAACTCTTAACCACTTTGCCACTAGGGCTCCACATACACTACATAGACCGTATATATTCTACATATATTTTAAACCTCATTATTATTAGTTTATACAATCAAAACTCAGTTATATTTACTCATGTTTTAACCCTTTCTTTTGTTCTTCATTCCCTCTTGCAAATTTCCAGGCTTCCATAATTTTTCTCCCTGAACAAAATCCCTCTAGTGTAGGTCTACTCAGTTTTTGTTTGGCTAAAAATGTCTTTATTTCACCTCCATTTTTGAAGGAAATTTTTGCTGAATATACAGTTCCACGTTGGCAATTATTTTCTTTCAACACTTTATAAATGCCATTCCATTGTTTTCTGGCTTCCATCATTTCTTTCGAAAAGATGCTGTTAGCCTTATCATTGATCCTTTCATCCACTGATCCACTTTTTTCTTGGTTTTTAGTTTACCATCATTGCCTAGGTTTCTTTGTATTTACCCTGCTTGAGAGTTACAGAGTTTCTTGAATCTGTGGCTTGATATCTTTTATTAGTTTTCCAAAACTCTCCACCAATCTCTCCTAAATATTGTTTCTGCCCACTCTCTCTCTTGTCCTTTGGGACTTCAATTACAGGTAGGTTAAATCTTTTACCACATCCTACATGTCTCTTTTCCGTATTTTTCAAACCTTCTCTAAAATTTCCGTTTGATTCTTTTTAATAGATTCCAGTTTGCTAGTGAAAGTACCCATTTTGTCATTTATTTTCCTTAAACATATTAATTACAGTTATTAAGCAGTCCCTATCTGATAACACAAATATCAGGATCACTTTTAGGGCTGTTTTATCACTTTTTCCTCTTACATTTTAGTCATTTTGTCCTATTTCTGGCATCCCTGGTAATTTTTTTTAATTGAAGCCCAAAATGTTATGTATGAAAAATTGAAGAGGTTCTGGATGATTTATTTCTCAAAAAGTATTTAATTTCTTCTGACAGTTAAGGTAAATGTGGAGATCTTGATTTAATAAGGGATGGAGGTAATTTGAGTCTGTATTTCAGTCATTGTGAAGGTTTATTTACAGTTTGTCCTTATTCCTAGAGCATAAACCTTCATGGGTTTAAACAGAAAGCCTGAGATGTTTGCAAGAGGCTCTCTTCCATGGCAGGCCCTGAACTCCTATGCTTGCTGAAGATTCTATTTACTTTATTAGCCTCTCAGCTACTCTTTAATGCTTGACTTCTTGGCCTCTTGTACCTTTACTCCCCTTAGTAATTAGTAAATGCCTTGACAGAAAATATAGTGAAGAATTCCAGTTCTACTTCTCTGTGGTTACTTTTCTAGGGATCTTGGTACTTTGAGTCCTGGCTATCTTGGTTGTTCTCTTCAAACATTTGTTTTTTCTTTCTCTTCTTTCAAAACACTTTCATTTTATACAGCTTTCATAGTTGTTCTTGTTGAGAAGGTTGGTCCAAATAAGTTACTCCGTATCAGCAGTAGGAATCTCCAGACCTTTCTTATGTGCTCGAATAGCACTATGTGCCTCTGACATCACACATTTAGCTCATATTGCAGTTGTTTGATAACTGATATGTATACCTTACTGAAGGAGCCCTGGTGACGCAGTGGTTAAAGTGCTCGGCTGTTAACCAAAGGTCAGTGGTTTGAACCCACCAGCTGCTCTGTAGGAGAAAGATGTGGCAGTCTGCTTCCACAACGATTCTCAGCCTTGGAAACACTACAGGGCAGTTCTACTCTGTCCTACAGGGTTGCTACGAGTTGGAAATCTACTTGATGGCAATTGTCTTGGTTTGGTTTGGTTTTACCTTACTGAACCACAAACTTTGTGAGAACAGGAACTCTGTCTTTTTTTCTTTTATTTAAAGTTTTATTTTGAGACAGCTGTAGATTCCTATTCAGTGGTAAGAAATAACAGAGATCCTGTGTACCCTTTACCCATTTTCCTCCAATGGTAACATTTTATTAAACTACAGTACAATATCACAAACAGGACACTGACATTGATACAGTCAAGGTACAGAACCATTGTATCATCACAGTGATTCTTCAAGTTGTCTTCTTATTTTAGCCACACCCACTTCCATCCTACCCTACCTGCTCCATAACCATGTCAATCACTATTCTGCTCTGTTTCTATAATTTTGTCATTTCAAAAATGTTACATAGATGAAATCAACAGTATGTAGCCTTTTGGGGCTGTGATTTTTTCACTCAGAAAAATTATCTGGAGATTTATACAGGTGGTTGTGTGTATCAGTAGTCTGTACCTTTTTATTGCTGAGTAGTATTTCATGGTATCACAATTTAACCATTCACCTGTTGAAGGATTTCTTGGTTGTTTCCAGTTTTTGTCTATTACAAATAAAGCTGTTATAAATATTTGTGTGGTGGATTTTGTTTGCGTGAGCTTAAGTCTTCATTTCTCTTGGGATAAAAGTCCAGGAGTGTAATTGCTGGATTGTACAGTAGTTGAATGTTTACTTTTTAGAAACTGCCTAACTGTTTTTTGCAGTGGCTGTTTAGGGTCGCTATAGACTCGATGGCAACGAGTTTGGTTTTGGTACCATTTTATATTCCCTTCAAAAATGTATGAGTGATCCAGTTTTTCCACATACTTGTTGGCATTTGGTGTTGTCACTATTGTTTATTTTAGCCATTCTGACAGGTGTGAGATGATATATCATTGTGGTTTTAATTTGCAGTTCTCTAGTGGAATCGACTTGATGGCACTGTTTTTTTTTTCTAGTGGCTAATGATGAACATCTTTTCACTTGTTTATTTGCCATCTGTATTACTTCCTCCAGTGAAATGTCTGTTCATGTCTTTTGCCCATTTTCAAATTGGATTTTTTTACTGTTAAGTTTTAAAGTTCTTTTTAGAATCTAGATACTAGTCCTTTGTCTAGTAAGTGGTTTGCAAATATTTTCTCCTACTTTGTAACTTGTCCCTTCATGCTTTTAACAGGGTCTTTCACAGGACAAAAGTTTTTAATTTTGATGAAGTCCAATTTATCAATTTTTTTTCACAGATTCCATTATGTAAAACTATTTTAAAAATTTTATTTACTCTAACAGTACATGGATATACATTCTTTGCACAAATATTCAAAACAATAGAAAAGTATCAATAGCTGGTTTCCCATTTCACTCCCATCTTGATCCAATGAAAAGTAACCAAAACAAAAACCAAACCCATTGTCGTTGAGTAGATTCTGACTCCTAGTGACCCTATAAGATAGAGTAGAGCTGCCCTGTAGGGTTTCAAAGGCTGAAATCTTTACAGACACGGACTGCCACATCTTTCTTCCACAGAGCAGCTGGTGGGTTCAAACTGCCAACCTTTCAGTGAGCAGCCAAGCACTTAACCAGCTATGCCACTAGGGCTTCTTAATGAAAATTAACTACTCTTAAAATACAGTATACCTCTTTCCAGTGATTACTTAATATTAAATAAATGTTCAGGTTGTCAGTTTTGAAAACCATGTAATATTAATGATCAGCAGGATGATATTCATAATATTTGGTACCTGATAGGACATGGACTCCAAAGGACATGGGCCCTAAGAACTAGAGCAGCTATAATAGTGCATAACAGCTGAATATAAGCCCATAATATCATTATGAATATTTACAAATGACATGGGTATCAGGTCTTCTTTTTTATTCTTTCATTGTTCTGTTAGCCCTAGAAATTCATTCCAAACTCTAGTGATTAAAACATAATTTTCAATGACTTAATATTTGTGATAACAGGAATGGCTAATGCAAACACCCCTTCATTATTGTGTGTCTCAATCTATTCTTGTGTCCATTTATTTTCTTTAAGCGGGCTAATCAAGTTCATAGCAAAGGTACTATCCAGATTTAAAGGAGATCTTTCGTTTTATTTTTTCCACCTCTCTTGATGTGGCTTTCTCAGTTGGTCTCATTTAAACCAATTATTACTTTCCTAAAGCTTCAGAAATTCTTGAGGTCTTCAATAAATTAGGTTCTCCTACAATCCTCTAGATAGGCGCAATGGTGATTTAGTAGTAGAATTCTCATGTTCCACGTGGGTGACCCAGACTTGATTCCTGACCAGGGTACCTGAAGTGCAGCCACAATGTCTGTCAGTGGAAGCTTCCATGTTGCAGTCATGCTGAACAGGTTTCAGTGAAACTTGTAGACCAAGATAAGCTAGGAAGAAAGGCCTGACAATCTACTTCTGCAAAGCAGCCAGTGAAAACGCTATGGATCACAATAGTCCCATATGCAAACAATCATGGGTATGGCAAAGGACCAGGCAGCATTTTGTTTTGCTGTGCCTGGGGTCACCATGAGTCGGGGGTGACTTGATGGCAGGTCACAATAACTACAACAATCATCTGGAAGATTAGAACCAAGAAAATGCTGCCTAGGACCAGGCTAGACTTGATAGCCCTTACCCACTTCTGTCCATATGACCTCTCAACTTCAGCAGAAGCTTAGAATGTATTTGCAGTAAAGAATTTTGTCCCTGTGTGATTGAATATGCAGTGATCAAAAATTCATATGTTTTACAGAAGCAATCCTCAAACCCATTAAAATAGCCTTCAGGCCTTAGATTAAACTAGTCCTATTTTTTTTTTTTTATGGTGTGCTCCATTTAAACAAATAGTGCTCGCTTAATCAAATAATAGCTCCCCTAAAGAGCTCACTCACTGAATGAACGTTTTTCCTCAGGATTCTCTTCATTGCACCCAGATGTAATTTCTTTGGAAACTGCTTCTGGCAATGTATATATATGTTGGTCTTAATGTACTCATTCACCGTAGTGTTCAGTGATTCCCCATAGAAGGGGTTCCTGTTGAGAAATATTTTATACTATGGGAAACAACTAACCAAATCTGTCCTCCCTATCTGACCTTATGTGTCTGAGCCATCATTTTACATACACAGGTCTAGCCCACAGAAGTGATTAATTATCTCTAATTCCTTAATTATTTTTTATTGTGCTTTACATAAAGGTATACAGAGCAAAGTAGTTTCTCATTAAACAATTAATACACATATTGTTTTGTGATACTGGTTGCCAACCCCGCCATGTGTCAACACTCTTCCCCTTCTCGACTTTGGATTCCCCATTTCCATTTATCTACATTTCCTTTCTCCTCCTGCCTTCTCATCCTTGCCCCTGGGCTGGTGTGTCCATTTAATCTCATATACGTGGTTGTGATACGTGTATTATTGTTTGTTTCATGGGCCTGTCTAATCTTTGGCTCAAGGGTGAACCTAAGGAATAACTTCATTACTTAGCTAAAAGGGTGTCCAGGAGGCCAGACTCTCAGGGTTTTTCCAGTCTCCTTCAGACCAGTAAGTCTGGTCTTTTTTTGTGAGTTAGAATTTTATTCTACATTTTTCTCCAGCTCTGTCCGGAACCCTCTATTGTGATCCCTGTCAGAGCAGTCAGTGGTGGTAGCCGGGCACCATCTAGTTGTCCAATTTATCATTTTTTTTCTTTTATGGCACATACTTTTGATGTCAAATTTAAGAACTCTTTGCCTATCCCTAGATTCTGGTGTCTTTTTTTTTTTAAACAATGAATCCCAAGTAAATTGCACATGCTTTCATTCATTCATTAGTTCAACAAGAATATTATGTTTGAAAATTCTATATGTGTTGGGGACTCAATGATAAATGTTTGACATGGTCCTAAACAAAGATGTATTGTTATATACTACTGGGGGAGGGGGCCTAAAATAAGTAAACCAATAAATAAAACAATTACAAATTGTGGTACATGCTATGAAGAAAACAAGCAGGTTCTAAGACAGGGAATAATGGAAGGAGATTAAGGAAAGGCTATTTTAAGTGATAATATATTAGCTAAGCCCTGAAGGATAAGAAGGATTTAGCCATGTGAAGTGCAGAGTAAAGAGAATTCCAGGTAGAGGGGAAGTACATACAAAAACTTCTGAAGCACTAAAGAGTGTCTAGAACTGAAAGGGCAATAGAAGGAATGAATGAGTGGGTGAGAAGCATAAGATGAGGTTGAAGAGATAGGCAAAGGCCACACCTGCAGGGCCTTGAAGGTTATGACAAAAAGTCTGGAAACCAGATGCTGATTATATATTTGTTAAATGAATTAAAGGATTTAATTTTTCTGAAAAAAAATCCTCTCTGATGTTAAAGATTCCCTTTTTCATTATTTTTGAACATGAAGGACAGCTTCCAAGCTAACGTGATATCCTTGTGCCAGAGGGAAATCCTCTACCATATAGCAATGAAGGCTGAGAATCATCATTGTTCTTAAGACTTTATCTACCAAGAGAAGCAGCAAGGATCTCTGTCTGATATTCTGAGGCCCAGAGCCAGATAGGAAGAAAAAAAAAAAAAGGAATGGTTAGAGCAAAGTCATTTCCTCAACTCAAAAATAAAAATGCCTGTTGCCCTCACGTTGATTCTAACTCATAGCAACCCTATAGGTCAGAGTAGAAGTGCCCCATAGGGTTTCCAAGGAGTACGTGATGGATTTGAACTGCCTACCTTTTGGTTAGCAGGTGTAGCTCGCCATAGCTCTTAACCACTCCACCACCAGGGCTCTCGTGTCAGAAAAATTGTGAAAGACTTTGAAATGGGCAAAAAAGATTACTAGTTGTCCAGTGTAGTACAAACTTCTGGCTTCTTTGTGCCTTTCATTGTCTTTGGACTATTTTACAATATAAGTTATAGAAAACTGATAGGAATGTATATGGTTTTTATGCAAAGAAATGTAAATGAATTCTGTCCAATGGAGAGGTACTGATTATTCCTCTGTGGGTACAGACCTTTTTTTTTTTTTTTTTTTGCATCTATTAGCAAATTTATTGCAGAATTCCTTATGATCTATGTGTGTATATTCCTCGAAAGCTTCGTTGAACTGGTCGTAATATCTTACTGGTTCCTTTATCAATTAATAGGTTAAATAAAAGCTTTGACATGTGTTTGTTTTATATGTTTATTAGAGTCATGATTTTATCTTTATAAATTATACTTTAACTGTTCTGGAGGCTCTACTGAGATGCCAATTGATTTACCTGACAGATCCAGGTAAACCTCATTGCCTGAGAAGTGTACCTTATGGGTCGCTTAGGCCTAGGTACATTTTTCCTTGTTTCCTAGAGTGAATCCCAAGCAGCAATGAAACTAACTTTACTGACTTTCTGTTTCTCTATTTTTCTGCCCTCTCTATTTTATTGATCATGGTTCTGCTTTTTTATTCCCCCTTAGTGGCAGCAGTAATTGGTAATTTGGTTTTATGGTCTGACCACTTAGTGATCTCTCTAAGTGGATGATAGAAATCTACTCTCTGTTGGGTAAGAGAAGACAGATAATTTGGCTTGTAGTCTTTTTTAATTCTGAGGTGCCTCTGGGTGGACTTGAACCTCTAACCTTTCAGTTAACAGCCGAGTGTACTAACTGTTTACACTACCCGGGAGTCCCTCTTATTTGTCAGTGTTAAGAAAAATAAAAGTATACATTTTACTTGGGTTTGTTTTTCCTAAATTCACATGGGGTTATAGGTCAGATAAGCTAACACTACTCCTGCATAACATAATATAAAAAATGTAAAACTGTATTCAACTCCATTGAATCATTATTCTGACAAACTTTTTATGTCAACCGTAATTATGTTCTATAGTATGTCAGCTTGAAAATGATTTTCAAGATCTTTAAGTAATTTAAAATCTTGAACTGATATTAAATCGAGCTAACTAATGAATAATCATCAGACACTTAAATGATTTCTAAGCAGGACAGAATACTGGAACATTAATTACTAAGCATAATTTTAAGTTAATATGCTTTTAAGTTAATATATTTTACTTCTTATTTTATATGCTAGAGAGAGGCTATATCTTTGGATTGTGTTAATGAATGTGCTTGTGCATCTTTGCTATGTTAAGAAGGTGCAAAAGGAAAATTGTATTCTGTGTTTTTTGAGCTTTGATAGTCCACTAAAATGCTTGCTTACATATGATTTTTCCTTATTCCATGCTTCAAGTTTTCTCTGTGAAACAGAAATAAGTTATTTTCTTAAATGTTATAATTAATATGGGTAGTTGCAATTATACTGGGACCAAAAATGGCAGAGAAATAAAACTATGTGTGTTGTTTTCTTAAAGAAAAAGTTTTTTTCTTTGAGTCCATTTCTCAAGCTTTTGGTCTCAGGGTCCCTTTATGTTCTTACATTAAAATTTACTAAGGCTCCCGAAGAGTTTTTATTTATATGTGTGGTACCTATCTATATTTACTGTATTAGAAATTAAAACTGAAAAATTAAAAAATATCTATTTGTTGGTTCATTTGAAAATAGTAATGATGAAGCCATTTTATGTTAACATAAATAACATTTTTTAATGCATTATTTTATAGTTTTAAAAATCTCTTTAATGTCTGGCATAACAGAAGTCACCTGGAATCTCAGATCGGCTTCTACATTTAATCTGTTGAGATATCACACATCATATACCTGCTGGGAAAGCGCCACTGTATGCTCATGAAAGGAGAATAAAAATGGCAAATAGAGTCTTACTATTACAGTTTTGACCTTGTGGGCCCACTTAGAGGGTCTCAGGGGCCACCAGGAGTACTCAGACTACTCTTTGTCCTAAATTAAAGTGCCAGACTGCTAAACCAAGATCAAGCAGAACGAGAATTACGTAGGGTTGAATGAACTGATAAGGCAGATTTTACTGTGATTATTTCTTGGGAATATTGTTGATTAGTTTTAGTGTTCTACTGCTACATGGCTCTAAATTTGCAAAATAAACTCAAGGGGCCTTATATGGTTAATTAGCACTCTTGCTGCTGCTAAATAATAATCAGGTTAAGCCTAACCAGACCAGCCTGTTTTGTGATCAGTACTAATCTCTGTGCTTATTTTGATCATGTCTGTGTTCGGAGACCGGGAGAGACACTGTTAGGAAAAATCGAGATACTTTGAAAACAGCAAAAAAGATTACTGGGTGTCCAGTTCAGCGCATCCTTCTGGGTTATCTGCACCTTTCATTTTCTTTGAGCTATTTTATAATTCTGCGGGTTGTAGAAAGCTTACGGTAATGAATATAATTCTTTAGTTTTGGGGGCAGAGAATGGATACATTTTTTAAAAATAGGTAACTGTTAAGCTGTAACTTTCGGTGTTCTGTAAAAATGAGAATTCTTTGAAAAGATTATGTGGGGCGGGGTGAGGTAGAGGTGGGGAGAGGTTTTGAGGGAAGTGACTATGCAAGAGACATTTCTCCTTAGGCTGGGTAGGCGACAGAGGCCTGTGGGTCCAACAGTAGCAAGGACCCTTCCCCCTACTCTCCTTAGCAAGCAATACATTGGTGAGGTAGCCAGACTTCACAGCGGGTGGCTGTTAATTACTCCCAAGGGTGCTGCGGCTAGATCCTGAGGCTTCCAGCCTCCCAACAATGCCCAGGATTGCTAGCGTGGCCCAAGGGAGCAAAGACTTGGGCTCTAAAGGCACTGCATGGATACTTAAGAAATACCTAGTGTGCAGCCATGACCAGATGGGTCCTTGATGCTTTGGTACAGCTTAAGGCCCTACTGGTTCCTTGGCATAATTCTTGGAGGGGTGAGGGCTAGTAGTGGCTTAAATAATATTTCCCTCCTGTCCTGTGGCAAAGGTGCTCAGAGTAGGATTTAAAGCTGAATCAAATACATAAATTTCTTACATACCTGAGTTTCTGCACTTAAGATTTACGCCTGCCACATAATGCCTCTGGATCTTTCTTTGACCTCCCTGTCTTTTTAGTGGCTGGTTTTCAGGCTCAGCCACTGAGCTAAAGAAGATGTCCCATCTTTTATGCTCTTCTTTCTGCTACTGAGGTACACTAAAATTCTTTCTGGGACTAGAACTTATGGGTTGACAGGAGTTTGCTACACTTATGCTTTACCTCTTCCTTCCTGGTCCCTTTTCTATCTTATTCCCACTGAAGGAGGTGGGAAGGATAATCATTAGCTCCTACTTTGGGATACCACATTCCTAAAATCTCTTTTCTAGCAAATTAAAAGTTTAGTGTAAGAACCTTATTGTACAGAGAGTAAAGTAAATAAAACCAATATTCTTTACTATTGGCTCTATTGTCAGCAAATATCTAGGACAACTGACATCTTTATTGGCACTAATAATGAAGGCTAAGGTTGAAAAATGTTCTGTTGTTAGCACAGCTAACAACAACTGCCAAGTCTGTGTTTGCTACAAGCTTGTTGCCTCTCCAGTAGTACTGGAAAAGATAATCTTTAGGCCTGCCAAAAAGCATTGTCCCACAGTTAAGATCATTAGGAAGTAAGATAAATTATACATGAAACACATTCTGGAAATGACACATTTAACATTTAAATACCCCGAACTTCAGTTTTTGCTCATGTGATATAAGAGTACCATAAGCAGTTTGATGGCAGTGAAAACAAACATGTTGCAAATTATTTATTGTTCTACTACACTGTATACCTCAGCCCCTTGCCTTTGTGATCTCAGGAGCGGTCTGCACCGATCTGCTCCACCTGGAGCTAAAGACTTATGGGAGGCTTTGAGGGAAGACTAATTTAGCAATCTGTCTGCTGTAAGGACAACACCCACCTACACTTAGACACCTTCACTCTGGGTGTAATTTGAGACAGTAGTCTTGGACTAAGATTCCCTCTTTTTCATCTACGGTTTTTGGCAGCTACAGTGGTATTCGCAAACATTCTAAAACTAAAGGTTGTGAATGGAAGGCAGGCATTCTCTGTTCATGCTACTGAATTCTGATATTTGCTCTCAGAGCCAGATAGAGTTCACTGTCCAGAGTCAGGATACAAATTTAGGCAGTTTTACAGCTAGAGAGGGCAGGGCCCAAAACAATCATATATATATAAGATCTGGCTTAAAATAAATCAAGCTCTTCGAAAATATGAATTTTAGGAAAAACTGTTACTATGATATTATGGTTTTTCAGGTTAGTCATTAATATGAGATAAAAGAAAATACATACAGGGATTACAGGCTGGCAAAACATTTTAGGATCTGAAATATTTTGAGCCCAAACATAAGGCTATTTATTGTAGTAAAGAATATTTTGCTTTTATTGCTTATTATTCAATGAATTCAATAATTATCATCAACCAAACACATTTCATTGAGATATACAAACTTAATGATTCTGAGATTTCAAATTGGGATTTTTACAGACTAAGCACACATCATGTGCAAACTTTAGTCCTATAAAATCCTATATATACGTGAAGGTATGTATTTTATTTTCATTAATCTTTCTTCTTTTTTTGCCAAGAGGGGCAAAGGAAATGCCTAATTTTCAGTTTCTTTCCTGTGGGGAAAGGGAGCTAAGGGTTCTTGGTAGGGTTTGGAATATGTGGTGGGGAAGTTGGTCTCTCTAGGAGGTCATGTTTAAATTTAAGAAAAAGGATCTTGGAGCTTCCCCTTGGAGGTAAATATCATGTATAAGGGAAGTCTAATACAGTAAAGTTGAGTCAGAAACAAACCAGTAAGTCTCCAGGAGAACATCAAAACCATTGTGCAAGTTGTGGGATTCTTTGCTCTGCTCCTGAAGTAAGCCCCATGACCTACCCACACTGCATCCCTTTTAGAGTGCCCAGTAATCTTTGAAGCCCCGTGGATTTTCAGCTCTGTGGGCCCTGCTTATGGATACCAGACGTCTGTCAGACCATAGCTAATGGACTGTATGCAAGGACATTACAGTGGGCTAAATTTTCATGGGCCCCATTTTTTCATACCTTTTCCCCCATGGATACACCCCCTGATGTGATGATGACATCAGCACGACTGATACCCTCATTCAAGGCATTGAGTAAGTCATCTGGGCTGGAAAAAAATAAAGACAAAGAAATTAACACACAGAAAAGATTTTAGATATATTGTCAACATAAAACTCAACTACCTTATTTCCTGAGTGGGCATTAACATGAGTAAAACACTATCTTCTGTATAAAGTGGGAATCTAAAAGGTCCCTGCCCACCAGAAGCATAACTCTTACTGCAGAGAAAGAACCTCGTAAGTGCTGAAGCAGTGGTTACTGGTGCTTTCACCAGGCTTTTTATCTAGTAACCAAAAAAACCAAACCCACTGCCATCGAGTCGATTCCGACTCATAGCGACCCTATAGGACAAAGTAGAACTGCCTGATAGTTTCCAAGGAGCACCTGGTGGATTCAAAATGCTGACCTCTTGGTTAGCAGCCATAGCACTTAACCACTACCCCATCAGGGTTTCCTTTTATCTAACAGGGCAGTATAATGAGGGGAAACCGTAAGGTGTTGGTAGTGTATCCAACCACCCCGGTTCGCCTGGCAACGTCTGGGTTTTAGTATTGAAAGTCACACGTCCTAGAAAATCCTGGGCAAATCAGGGCAGTTGGTCACTCTACATAATTGTACAGGTCAAAACCCTGGGAAGAAGAGATGAACTGAAAGCAAGGGTCTTATATTTTGGACAGGCCAGAGGGATAAGAAGGTCTCCAAAGATCTAACTTGAGAATGACTAAATGAGAAAAAACAAAATATCAGGGATCAGGGCTTATGGAGGGACAGGATGGCATGGAAGAGCTGAAATGGACTGTTTTGTTAGCACTTTACATTCATGCAAAGCTACTGGGCACTTGCATTTCCCTTCAATTGATGAAGTTCAGAAAACGTGCATTTGAGGAATATCTGTCTTGCCCACATCCTCATTTCCTGAGAGCTTCCTACTCTATAGGGCCAAACCAAGCCAAGCCAATTGCCACTGAGTTGATTCCGACCCAGGGCAACCCTACAGAAGAGAGTAGAACTGCCCCATAGTATTGCCACTATGGAAACTGGCTGGTGGATTCAAACAGCCGACCTTTCGGTTAGCGGCTGTAGCACTTAAACACTGTGCCACTGCCTAACTTCTCTTTTCCGTTTCTCCCCTATGGGCATCTAACACGGACATCTAAAAAGGGAATAATCCTGGCTTCTAATTTTCTAGCTCCTGTTTTTTAATCCTTTTTGAGGCCCAGCTGTACTCTTGCTCTTCGGTTGAATGAAATAATCCTGCATTAGCCCCAAATCGCCTTCTCTGCTTAAGCTAGCTGCAGTAGGTTATTAACTTGAAATCAAATGATTCCTCAATAAGACAGAATACATTCTCCCAAATCTCTCATTGTAGTGAGGTTTATTTATGTCCCTTTACTTTAATGTACTACTCGATGAGAGAGGAAAAACAAGGAATGGTAGAGACTCCAGATGGCATAATTTGTGACTAGGACATCATTTCACTTTTTATTCAGGGTAAAAAAGAGGAATTTGAGATCTACCATAGTTGCTATCTTCACAGGCTCTACAAGAGATAAGCTAGTTGGGAGGCAGAGATAAATTTAACAGTGTGAGCTCTGTAGTCAGATCGCCTGAATTTAAATCCTGGCTCCACTACTTTCTAGATATATAACTTTGGGCAAGTAGCTTAACTTCTCTTTGCTTCAGTTTTCCGTCTATAAAGCAGGGGTAATAAGGTTGACATGATACATAAAAAAGACTTGGAACAATACGTGGTGCAAAGTTTTCAAGACAGGTTAGTTGTTATTATTTCTACTGTTGCACTGACAGAAGTTCACCATACAAACAACCTAAACCCTGGCTTAAGTCCAACTTTGGCATGCTCTGAGTTCTTATCCAGGAGACTACCTATGACTAACACAAAAGAAAATAAAAAACTGGGGGCTCAAATACATTCACAGAGCTGCATGTGAAAAGCCCGAATGGTGCAACAGCAAGCCAAACCTGGCTGTAGCCTGAATAGTCCCATCTGCTATTAGGTTCTCTCACTGGACCTGGGTAGAATTCGCCTCCTCCTTACATACTGGACTCTCCATGAGTGCACTGGGGGTTGCTCTCGTTCTGGAGAGTGAGTTCCCGAGGAGGAGGTACAAAAGTCAAAGTTTGAAAAATGGCTCACATGAGGTTCAGCCAACCAACACAGGGACTCCTTAAAGTCATTCAGTTAATTGCTTTATGCATGCAAAAAAAGCTACCTGGGTATTCAGTGAAGGTAGGATCTATGTGTAAGATAAAAAAACAAAACAAAACAAAGCAAACAAACAAACAAACTAATATATATTTAGATTTTTGAGGTTAAACTGGCTGGGCAAACATGTTAGAAGAATTATATTCAATAGTGAGTATATTTAAAGTATTTTAGAACTAAGTATTTTGAACAGATTTCTCATCAATTTTTTCATTTGGCTTTATGGAAAAAGATTGAAAATAATTCTGTTGTGTTGAAATACTACAAGATCCTGCTGGGTCACACTATTATCAAGGTAGGCCAAATGGTTGAATTATGGAGTAAATGGGAAAATATCACAAAGAGAACCACGTGGAACATGGTTCAAGTAAATGGATAATGAATATTATCAGCAAAACACAATTTTCTGCTAGTACGATGCTAATCTTACCAACTTTACAATATACAATTTATAACATTTATTGACTCTATAATATTGACTCTATTGGCGTTGGGATTATCCTAAAGCCATTGGCAGCAAAGCAGGAATGGTGTACACATCATCATGATATAAATTTCTGAAAGTGGAGAAAGGCCCTGGGACAGATTAGCTGATGGTTACAAATAAATATACCCAGTGATTTTTTTATTATTATTAATTGTTCTGATATTACCAGTGAAAGGTTTTCTTCCATTTTGCAAAACTGCAGAGTCACCAACCCCTCACATAACATTTTTTAATTTGCAGAAATAAACTAAAAGGGGTTTTGTCCCAAATTCTTACTATAATTTATCGTGTTTCAAAGAACATGCTCAATGTTGCTTTCCACTCTGTAGTATATGGATTCACAAAATCATCACATCTCAAAGGTGGAAATGCTTTTGGAGGTCATCTTGTCCAGTATCACAGCTGGGTCCATTACTCAGGTCCTGCCCTTTCCCTCTCCCTTTGCCCTTAAATCTGATTCTATGTCATGTACTTCTGGTGTCCAGAATCTGGTAATAGATCATGGCTTACAAGAGGGACAAGTACCAATGTGTGATAATAGTCAGAGGATCTGTAACTTCATTTATACTGCATGCTGTATCTCCACAATAAATCTGTGAGGTAAGCTGAATGGATATTATTATGCCATTTTTACAGAAAAGTGACAAGAGTCAAAGTAGCATGTTGAAGGGTAGACAGAAAAGTGGCAGAACCAGGATCTCTGGTACTTTGTTAAGTGTTTATTCCATCCCACTGCCCAATTAGAAGAGATGGTTGAATTTTTTCAAGTATATGACATGCCGTACAAGGAAAAGTCTCATGAGAATGGACCCTTGTGTAAGAACATCACAAACAGATGATGCTAAAGGAGCAGGTAGGGATGTCTGGGATAATCAACAGAAGACTGATTGTGTGGACGTGTTCGTGTAGTCCCGGGAATAAAACAAACATAATTCTGAATCCTATATTTAGATGGAAACTAAGATTCTGATTAAACACAACTTGAGGACTTGTTCACAAGTCATAAATTTGCTTTCTTTTGTATGATTCAGTTTATATTTTTAATTATAAAATATTTCCAACATAAGATAACAATATAAAAAACACCCATATATCTATTTCTCTCATTTGACAAATGCTAATATTATCCTCTGGTGGCGCAATGGTTTAGTGCCTGGCTGCTAACTGAAAGGCTGGCAGTTTGAACCCACCAGCTGCTCTGTGGAAGAAAAGGCCTGGTGTTCTGCTCCCATAAAGACTGTAGCGTAGGAAGCCCTATCGGGCAGTTCTACTCTGTCATATAGGGTCACTGAGTTGAAATTGACTCAACGACATATGACAACAACAATATTATCTCATATTACTTCAGATCCATCCCATTGCATATTGTACACCTGCTGGGTGCACAAGTATGCTATATTCCTCTCACCATCTCCCTAGCTACTATGGGCATAACAGCTACTAATGGACATCAAGTAAAATCTGCGCCTTAGGGGAGATGATTGCCCTCTGAAGAAACGCAGAACTCTGTTAAGCTATCTTAGTGGGGTAAAGGAGGAAAGGCTGTTCCAGTAAATCTAGGATAGAACTGAACAGGGGCAATAAATGATGTCCATTGCCTACGGGAGGACTTCTACTTTTATTACCCCCTTTTATCTTTTATTGCTCCCTTTTATTACTCTTTCCCCTACCTGTTTTCTGTACATGCTATCTGGCGTGCAGACATCGCTTATGCAGTTAGTATTTAATCCTGGGAGACAGGGACTTCAGGTGTTCTCCTCCTAAGATGTGAACATGGGCATGCTTGGATGCGATTTAACATCATCCTGTGGACGGGAGTCTAACTTTAGGAAACCTAGGCTGATGATGATGTATGCTGTTCTACTCATCCTGTTCTGTTTCTTTTGCAAGTAACAAATGCCTGTTGACCTCACCATTAGAACAGTGTCTGGTCTGTGCTCTACTCCAAGTGGCTTCACTAACAACTTGTGAATATAGTGATATTACACCTTCAGATAAAGGCTATTGACCATTTATTTATCTAACTACAAAAATCCACGGCAAATAATAATGATAAAAAAATCCAACTTAAATTTATTTTCAAAATATTTTCTTACCATTGTCAGTAGGGTGGCTGTTGGGTTAAGTAAATTAAGCTTTCTGGGTGTACACCAGTAGTTTTCCTTTTCTCAAAGAATGACATTTTAAAAGGATATTGTGATGTCATTTAATTCTTCCTTCATTAACAAGTGTAGTTTTAATTACATTTGGATAGTAATTAATCATTTCTTTAAAGAAAATTCTACTACTACATCAGCTTGATTTACTAATACTTTCATTTTAGCTTGAATTATTAAGTACTCATTGTTCTCTTAAAGCACCATTATTATATGAAAATATTCTGTAACAAGGTTGGTTTAGTTCTAAATGCTGAGAATGTAAGTCCTAGGTGACAGAAAAACAAAACAAAACCCATTGCCCTCAAGTTGATTCTGACTCAGAGAGAAGAGAGCCATTAATTGAAAGCCTGGGTGTCATAAGGTCTTAGAATCCAGTTTTGTCTCTACTGATAAATAATGACCCTGAAAAACTAACATCATTTTCTGGGTCTCATTTTCCTTATTTGTAAAACGGGAACATTTGCACTAGGTCCCTTCCATCTCTAACATTCACTGATTCTAAGCACTTGAGGTTGGTTGGGACCTAGTTCATGCACAAAGGTATCATTTTTAAGTTAAACCAGAAGTCTACTTTGATGTTGTAAAAATTATCTCTTTCCTCCAGCAGTTCTGTTTTACCAGGAGCTGTCCTTAATGTTGTGCTTATTTTTCCACTCTCTGGTTGTTCCTTAAAGTCAAAATCAAACTAGTTGCTGTGGAGTCAGTTCCAACTCATGGCAACCCCATGTGTGTCAGAGTAGAACTGTACTCCATAGGGTTTTCAATGGTTGATTTTTTTAAATGTAGATCTCCAGGCTTTTCTTCCAAGGTGCTTCTGGGTGGACTTCAACCTCCAACGGTTCACACCACTCAGGGACGCTGGCTCCTTACATTGTTGGTATTTTCCTTGGTGTACTGAGACTTCTATTTACCCTTAGGGCTCAGGAAGTTGCTAGGGTCCCTTGGACCTGATGGGAATGGAATTGTAGTGGGAAAAAGGTTCACAAGTGGTAAAAGGCACAGAACTCTCAACTCCTGAATTGGCGAAACATCGCTGACAAACTGCTAGTCCTTTAGGGGAGTACCAAAAAAAAAAAAAAGCCTCTCTGCTTCCTGGACCGCTTAGTTGTAAAGATTTGGATTTTCCCAGCCTTAGTAGTCACTCACTGTTGAAATTAACTTAGTGACCTGGGAGATCAAGTGGTAAAATACCTAAAAGCACAGTAAAAAAACACAAAGAGATAGATGTTGCACAGGATGTAATAAGAAACTTGAAGAACAGATTAAGAGACTAACATATTACCAATAGGAATTCTGTATGGAGAAAAAGGAACAGAATGGAGGTGGGAAATAGAGGGAAATTTCATTTATTTGAAAATACTCAAGCTTGAAGATGAAAAGGTTTACTGAGCTCCAGCTAAGACTGATTAAACACACACACACACACACACACACACACACACACACACACACACATTTAAGCATATCCTGGTAACATTTTGGAATTTCAAGAACAAAGAGAAAATCTTAGAAGCTGTCAGACAGAAAGATTGGGTTACTAACAAAGGAAAAAGAATACTGGCTTTGGAGTTCTCACCTACAATACCAGAAACTAGAAAACAGTAGATTATTATCAACCAGCAATGCTCAAGTCCTATATCTAGTCAGACAGTGTTTACCTATCAGGATGAAAGAATGATATTTGTAAAAATGCAAAGAGTCTGATAATAATTCACCAAGGAATGTATTGGAAAAAAGACTCTCAATGAACAAATGAATCAGAACAGAGACCTCAAGATTGAAGAAGATGCAGAGGAGAGGAAATAGTATTGAAACACACACACATTTATTTATAAAAATATAGCTAAATCTAAATGGATAATGACTGAATAAAGTAAGAAATTATATGAACTAAACATGGATTCTCAAAATAGTAGAGACATACTATAAAAACCCTTAATAACTGTCCAGAACTAAAACCACTGTCTCAGTGGAGCGGGAGGAAGGAGGTGGGGAAGCAAAAGTATTCTAACAGTCTCATGTTACTGGTGTAGGGGAGTATGGGAGAAATAGGAGTGTCTCATTGGAGAGATATAGTTAGCACTTTTTAAAAAAATACTGTAGAGAAATGTTTATTTAATTATGAGTATCAGACATTGAAATTAAAGCCTGAGGGGAATGGTAAAATACAACATAACTTTCCCAAAATAATGAGGGGACAAAAGGGAACAAGTAGTACCTGGATCAAACCAACAACAGGGAAAAGAAAAAGGAAAAAATAACAAAGTTGTACAGATAGTAAACAAAGTAAGGTGGAAGAAAAAAATCAAGACAATCATTTAGTTATGTTAAATGTGAATAGGCTATTTCCCTCTTTATAGTCAGATGTAAGATTGAGCTAAAAAAACAAATCCCATTTTAATGTTATTTACAAGGGGTACACTTAAAGGGATGAAAGGTTGAAAATAAAGGGTAGGACAAAATAGACACCTGGCAAATGTAAACAAGCAAGAAAGCATAACGGCACATTAAGTCAAATTGGAATTTAAAGTTAAAAGAACCAAAAAGGATAAAGAGATGCAACAAATCATGATAAAAGGTAAACTTACAAAGATGATACAACAACATACGAGTGTCTCACGGCACAGGGTCTTAATTCGCCTAGGCCTCATGATTGCCCTGGCAAATCCCTGCACGTTACAGTTACTCAATAAATGAACTGAATGAATCCTGGCCTCAACTCAATCTTTCCATAGTAGCTTTGGGAATGAATGGTGTTTAATTATTAAACTATAATGATATTATGGGCAAATAATATTGTTGGGGATGAAGAAGAAGACACTTAACATAGAGGGTAGAACTAGGACTGATGGATGGAAGGAACAGGGAGGTGGACTTTAGCTCAGTGTACTGGAAAAATATCCTTACAATAACCGCCATCCAACAACAGAAAGTTATGCCTTATGAGGCAATAAGATCTTTCTCACTGAAAGTGTTCAAACAAAACTCTTACGGCTCACTGGTAGAGATTCTCCTCAACACCTCCACTGGGTGGAAAGACTGGAGCAACTAACTTCACATGTTCTTTTAGATACTAAGATATACTGAGTCTATGGAAACACTGAAAGTTACATAAACACAATGACTGTTTTCTGTTTACATATAGACTAAAGCACAGATTGAGAAGCTGACTCCAGGATTGCAATAAGGTACTCATCTTGTTGACCATACTCTTCTTCCTCTCAATTTTTAAGCAGCAGAGATATTTGACTATTTGACTTGAGTGAAAAAAAAAACACCCTTTCTTCCTAACGCCATGACATTCACCTTCAATTGGGGAGATGGTTACCAATAACAATAATACTGTAATTAGAGTTCTAATTTAATCAGATGTCAAAAAAGCTTAAACTTAACAGAGAGAGAGAGAGAGAAAGGAGAATGGAGAGGCATATCTGAAAATAAACCTGTCAGAATGAAGGTGGCTTTCTTGAAAACTATGTACAAATCAGGTTCTGTGAAGGAAGACTATATGTAGATGGTATATGTTCTGAATATTGTATCTTTTTCGATTTTAATCTGATTGCTTTAAAGGCCCATTTTAAGTTCAGATTCTTTTGTTTTTTAAAATCTGCATCTCTCTTAAGTTACTATAACCCTGATTCTGGCATAAAGTTCTTTTTGCTTGAGCATGAAGCTTGCTCTAAAATTCAAAACCAAAACCAAGCCTTTACCCTAGTTTATATCTTACGGATTTCAGACAGAGCATCAGAATGCAAATGTAGTTTTATTTTAAAATATTTAATATAAACACACAGACGGACAACAGCCACTAATTAGTTTCCTGTATCATCTGTTACGCCAACTGTGAGCTGCATCATCTTAAGATGAGTGAAGATGACGGTGGAATAGTGAGAAAAAGTTCTATGATTTGGAGATGAAAGAAGAGTAGCAGATAAAAAATAGTTTGAGAAATACACAATCATATACTAGTTTCTCCAGAGGTCAAGGATAAATTCCCCAACTACAGATATTTTCTGGGTATGTACAGAGCTCTGGTAGCGCAGTGGTTAAGAGTTTGGCTATAAGCAAAAGGTTGGCAATTCAAACCCACCAGCTGCTCCCTGGAAACCCTGTGGGGCAGTTCTACTCTGACCAATAGGGTTGCTATGAGTCAAAATCTACTTGATGACAATGGGTTTGGTTTGGTTTTATAGAATCAAATTACATACTACATGTAGCCATAATTTAGTCCTTCTTCAGTCCACCTGAGGTTCTGGCACTATGGAGTCATATAAAGAAATAAAGTATATCTCTGCCTTTAAATTTACAAGCTAGTGAAGAAAATATATGAAAAAAATTTAGAAAAATGAGTGAAATAAGCAATAAAATTAGTATCGCTGATGGAATTTAAATATATTAATTAAAATAAAAATACATATAGTAGGAAATGATATAAACGCCGAGTGGGACAGAATGATTAGAAGTCGTTTGGGATAATTAGAAAAGGTTTTCTGGAAGATATTACTTTTTGTAGGGTTAGTATAAGAAATTTCTAAAGGTACAGTAATACTTGGAGGTTATTCTTAGAAGAAACAGTACACCAACTGTAATAGCAACTAGTGAAGATTAAGAAAGAAAATTGTAATTGGCAGTAGATAAGCCTCTCACCCAGGGTGGAGAGAATCTCTTGTTATTAACCATATGTTTGCTAAGGTAGAAAGAATATTATTGGTTAGCCAATAGAAAATGAGAAACTTCTGCTGATGTATGATCAGAAAACAAATCAGCTATGTTGACTCAGAAATTAAAACTGCATTTTGAGCAGAAAAGGGTTTTTTCATAAGGGAAGCAAGCAGTTTATAAAGATGGTAAGAACCAGTTATGTTCAGATTTATATTCTCCCTGATGATGAGAAATTCCTACTTTAAGAACATTAGGTAAGCACAAGGAAGCTAGGATGTATTTGGTTCACAAATTGGAAGACGTAAGGCACTGAGCTTTGGCCAAATAATCACTGTACTGTTAAGTCTATCTTGATAATTTCAGCGCAATGTGCCAGTTTCATAAGAAGCCAATTTGCTATCTCAGTGCTTGTTCCTCTTCTGCTTCATGCCTTAATGTGAAGAGGCAGCTTTGCAAATTGGCAGCAGCAGGAGCAGGCAATTCAAATCCAAAACACCAACCTATGACAAAGCCAAGCGAGCCCAGCATGATTCGAGTGGGGCAGGCTTCTGTGATGGCAATTTTCCAGAAGGGGGAACCCTTTTCTTAATTATGGGAATTTCTCAGCCTTTCACGCTTTGAAAGGCTAGAGGGTCCAAGTGAGTAGTTTGAATGCTATATTACTGAGCTGTCTTAAAGTTGATGTAGCAATATAAACAGCTCAATAGTTAAAACCAGTCTTAGGAATGATATGAATTCAATTAATGTTGAAATTTATTTTAAAAATTTCCCCTAGTGGATTTTGTGTATTTGGATCACGACTATTGCTTGTCATATTCAAGAAGTAAATGTGTAAGATCATCTATTTAAGCTTGAAGGAGCAGCTCCCTGACTTTCTAAATTAAAAGCCTCCTAAGTCCATTTGGAATTATTCCCCCTAAGATCTTTTTCTTCAGAAATATAAAAGAATCACTCCAGACACCCAGTGCATTTTTTTTTTTTTTTTTGTGATGTGTGTCTCAGTTGCTAACACAATCCTGCTGTCAGCACCATACTTTATGGCTTGTTCCTATGGCCAAGATTTTTCAACTCACTTCTAGGGGGCCCTGTAAGATTCTTTTGGACAGCTGCACAGTTGGAAGTTTCCAGGCTCCATGGAAAGAGGGGGTTGACACAGGAAAAGATGGTAGGGTTGTCTAATCCAGGGGAGGTACTCCTCCTAAGTGCTGTGGATATAGTGGTGACAAGACATACCTTGTCCTGGTCTTCCTGGAGCTTACTACAGTCTGGTGGGAAACAAAACAGCCCTGGTCCAACATGAACAAATTCTTTTTCTACTCTATTCAGTCTACACAAGAGAGCAATTTCTCAAAGAAATGTTTCAGAAAACTGAGGGAAAAGACAAAAAAATTGTAAAAACACAGAATCACATATATACCCAAATGACCAAAATCTTTACTAAGTTCTAGCCACAACTGTCTTGGATGGCACATGAGTTGGAATTGACTCAACGGCAACTGGTTTCTGAGTTGATTTTGGGGTTGCAAATACATTTTAATCTGTAGGCAAATATTCAAATACAGAATCCATGAATAATGAGAATCGGCTGCATGTATATACTTATCTGCAGATGCAGATTTCCTCGTTTGTCTTTGACTCTTCCCCTACACCAGGGAAACAGTAGCTCATACTGCTTAGAAGGACAAAAGTTGGCTAAGAGGTTATTGAATCAAACATGGGAAGAAGAAAACTAGAACATCTACTGTTCCATATTCAAGGTAGAAATGGGATGGAGCTGAAAAGTAGCTTCGTATTATACAAATCTGTGCCAATTTGAAATCTCTAGGCTGACAAGTTTCATATTTGGGTCATACCCACTATTTTCCTCTTTCCCTTTCTGTTACTTCCTGGCATTTACGGAGCAGCTACCATGTGCTGGACCCTAATTGCTGAAGATAAAGCTATGAACAACTTGTTTACATGTTTACCAGCAGTTGAGGGTAGGATCTATGTTTTATTTATCATTTTACCCCCATCATCAACACAGCTTTGTGCTTTGCACATGGTAGGCACCAAAAAATTGGTCATAAAATAAAATAAAAATATAAAAGCACTCTCAGACAACTGTGGGTATGTGCCAAGATTTAGTTCCACAGATGATCATAATTTATTTACAACTGACACAGATTTGAAACAATCTAATGTCTGACAAGGGATTGTTTGAAAAAAATCATATTATAATTTATACTGAAGAATAATATGTAGGCGATAAAGTAGAGGAATATGTAATGATATGCTCCAGCAGTTGTAAGGGTGGGTGGGAGGGTAAAGAGAGAGAGCTTATAAAAGGAAAGGGGCTTTTCTGTCCAGAAAAAGGAGAATTGTCTATTTTATAGTGAATAAGAAGTAGTTTTTTTTTTTTTTTTTTTTTTAGTTAGGGGTGCAGAAAGTAAACTTAATAAATCCTCCTGTGATTTGTCACCACTTCTATATGACATAAAGATCTAGTATTCTGCAACCCAGGGCCTTATTATTCATTTGCAGCCGATTCTCGTTATTCACGGTAATTATGTTCTGTGAAGTCACTGTAAACATTGAATTAGGGGATACTGAACCATTGCTCTTAGGGGAAACACAGGGTTAGATTCCACCTCCAGTAGGCCAGCATATGGTTCAGGTTTTTCCCCTTTAAGTGCTCATGCATTTTGGGCTCTGTACACCATTAGGAGTTTACACTTAATGTCACCCATGGTATTGGTGTACAATAGCAAGATTGCATGGTCTTTGAGTGATCTAAAGCCAGGGGCTTTGGAGATCATTTACAAACATCATTGTAAAACAAGCCAATCTCATCAGCTTTGCAAATCTGCTCTCCACATAACCCTTTTCCTATATAACACTTAGCAGGTATTTTTAAAAATTCTTCCGTAGCCACTTGATCTGCAGAACCTGCCTTGTCTCTAAGTTTAACATTTTTGCTCTGGACAGCCTTTTTTTTCATTGTGGTAAATATGTATGTAACATTTGTCATTTCAACATTCTTCACATGTAAAATTTAGTGACCTTGATTTTATTCATCATATTGTCTAACCAACACCATTGTTGGTTTCCAACTTTTCCCATCACCCTTCACAGAAACTTGTGTACAGCCTTTTGAAACATGTCTGCCAGCACTAGCCAAGGAGGGTTTAACATTTTCCTGACCATGGATAACTTGTCTGTAAATTTCGCTGGCTTTCATCTCACTATGCTTTTTAAAATAGGTGATTTAAGTCCTCTCAAAGATCCAAGACTATAGCCTTCAGTAAGTGCTTCCAAGTCCTCTTCCCTTCCAGCAAGCAAGGCTGTGTCATCTGCATATCAGTACGGACTACACCTCAACATAAAGAAAACAAAAATCCTCACAACTGGACCAATAAGCAATATCATGATAAATGGTGAAAATATTAAAGTTTTCAAGGGTTTCATTATTACTTAGATCCATATTCAATGCCCATGGGAACGGCAGTCATCAAATGACGTATTGCAGTTGGGCAAATCTGCTGCAAAAGAGCTCTTTAAAGTGTTAAAAAGCAAAATTGTCACTTTGAGGACTGAGGTGGGCCTGACCCATGCCACGGTATTTTCAATCACCTTATATGCATGCAAAAGCTGAACAACGGACAAGGAAGACTGAGGAAGAACTGAAGCCTTTAAATTATGGTGTTGGTGAAGAATATTGACTATACCATGGACTGCCAGAAGAACGAACAAATCTGTCTTGCAAGGAGAACAGCCGGAATGCTCATTAGAAGTGAGGATGGCGACACTTGGTCTCATGTACTTTGGCCATGCTATCAGGGAGGACCAGTCCTTGGAGAAGAACACTATGCTTGGTAAAATAGAGGGTTAGTGAAAAAGAGGAAGAACCCTCAGTGTGATGGACTGACACAGTGGCTACAACAATGGACTCAAATATAGCCACAATTGTGAGGATGGTGCAGGACTTGGGCAGTGTTTTGTTCTGTTGTACATAGGGTTGCTATGAGTCAGAACAGACTGATGGCACCTAATAACAACAACAACATTGCTGGGCAAGTTACTTAACATCTCTGGGTTTCAAAATTTGTCCTTTTATTGTTCCAATAAAAGTGTGTCTCACACACTGTGAGAAAATATGTCTTAGGGAACGTATTTTAAAATACACATAACAGGCCTCTCTACAACCTTTTAGCTCAGTAATGAAGTCACTCCTGAGGCTCACCCTTTAGCCAAAGATTAGACAGGCCCATAAAACAAAACCAGACTAAAGGGGCACAGCAGCCCAGAGGCAAGGACTAGAAGGCAGGAGAGGACAGGAAAGCTGGTAATAGGGAGCCCGAGGTTGAGAAGGGAGAATGTTGACATGCTGTGGGGTTGTTAACCAATGTCATAAAACAATGCGTGTACTAACTGTTTAATGAGAAGCTAGTTTGTTCTGTAAACCTTCATCTAAAGTACAATTAAAAAATACACATAATATTTATAAATGAATGCTTTTCAAATACAGTTGTTAACTCTCAGGTATTTGATACACCCTACCTGTACTATTTACTGGAAACCCTGGTGGTGCAGTGGTTAAGCGCTATGGTTGCTAACCAAAGGGTCGACAGTTCGAATCCGCCAGGCGCTCCTTGGAAACCCTATGGGGCAGTTCTACTCTGTCCTATAGGGTTGCCATGAGTTGGAATCGACTCGACGGCACTGGGTTTGGGTTGGGTACTATTTACTATATTTACCTTCTTTTAAAATAAAAGATGCAACGAGTAAAGGTAAATCCCAGTCTAGCTCAATCCAAATAGTTACAAAGTCTTACTCTTCTATTTTAAACTGATTGTCAAAATTATGGTAGGTGATAAGGATAAGAGTTGAGAAGTACAATCATGCAGAATTTAAAAACTGTGTCAGAGCTGATTAAGGGTTCTGTGCCATTAACATTCTTGAGCTATTTCTCTCCTTGCTTTAAACATAGGGTAGGGTTTCTCCCCTGACCCTGCTTGTTTCCCTGGAGAGCTTTACACAGAGGCTTTTGTATAACAACATTTGCTTTCATTAGCAAATGGCTACGTAGAAAGGAGAAGAATAAAGAGGGAGGCAACATTCACAGAATACCAACAGGCTGTAGATTAAACGTACCTTGTTTCCCTTGCTAAACTCCCGGCACAGACTTCCATTAGAACAGTTCTAAATTCTTTCCTCCCACATTCCACCTCTGCATTCTAAACCTTTCACCCTGGGCCTCTTCAATATAGCACTCTAAGGCTAAGAAAGCCTAGATTTGCATCAAATGTATATTTTAAAAATTGTTCTCAGTTTGATGTATGGTATTGCTATCAGAGAGAAGGGTATACACATGAGACTTGCATAGTCTCGGAATAACCTACATCCTGGTTATAGTTTTGTTCTTCATGCTGTTTTTAAGGCACATACTGGAGTTAAACTTAATATCAACAATTTATTGGAAAATGTCTACCACAATCAATAGTGTGAGTCCCAACAATTAAATATTAGTATTCTAATATACGAGCATTACAGTGGTGTTTTGGCCTTTATGGCAAAGTCATGGCAAGTATGTATAGCATATATATGGCATATATATGGTATACTACTAAGTAATCATTTTTTATATATACATAAGTGCAATGAAAGGAAGGGGAATGGACATAATCATAGCTTAGGACAGAAAGGATAAAAAAGCTCCTTTTACCTTATAATATTGCTTAGAGCTCATTACTGCACTTGGAGGCAGGGCCTGAGCCAGGGCTGAGTGGGAAACAAAGACTGAAGAATCTGGTGAGTTTGTTCTGTGGGGCTTCAGGCCTGCTTGCTTTAGAGATCATATCTCTATGCTTTTTAAACCCTTGGACCCATTCTGCTGATTTCTGTGCCTTTTTTAAAAGCTGTAAAGTTGATTTTTACCTTCTTTCAAGCAGTGTCTGCATCAGGATAGTTTTTAGGCGTTGGAGGTGTATATGAAAGGACCGGTTACTGGTCAGGTCCAAATTCAAACAAGCAGTTTTTTTTTTTTTTTTTTTTCCAGTGGGTTCTTTCTACCCACTTCCTAGGGCCTGGGAGTCTGATGCAGGGTGATACAAGGCAACTTGTGACACTGGCTTCATCAGCATGGGCTTTAAGTTGGCTAAACATTCAGGCAAATATAAATGTTGAACATTTTAAAAGGAATGATGTTTGAAAATATGTCAAAGAGTCTTTACTCCAAATGTTCTCAGAGAAAGAAAATAAAACAAGGAGGAAAAATTAGAACTGTTAAAGGTGGGATGATATGATAGCTACTGCCTTTTAGGTTGCTGGCATGGTGCTTTGTCCAAGGATCCTAGTTTGAGCCTAAGCTGAGGTTGACAGGTATCAGAGCATATCTTGTGAAATAGAGCTCTTCAAAAACATCCATTTAAGGGAAGAAGGACCCAGGCATTATCTTACAAGACTGAAGTGACAAGGTGGTCATCGGAAAGAGAGGCGGTGATAATGGGTGACTGATATGTCATTGTATCCATCACTCAGATTTGTCTCCTGATGTCTCTATCAGGCTGATGAAGATGAACCTCTAACCAAAAGCCCATTGCCGTAGTTGATTCTGACTCACGGTGACCCTGTAGGACAGAACAGAACTGCCCCATAGGGTTTCCAAGGAGCGGCCGATGGATTTGAACTGCCAGCCTTTTGGTTAGCAGCTGTGAGCTAGTGAACTGGAGCTAGTGCTTGGTGAAAGATGGCAGAACAGCAGTGGTGTATAGTAATGGGATACCAAGAAAGAGCAGACTTGCTTTTGATCGCATGTGAGACACTGCTGGAGATTTATAGAAATACTTGGGGAATTTAACAGAGGGCTGCGTTAACTGAGCAGATGGGGGCAAGATGCTTTTCAAGATGGGCAATTATAGTCAATGTGCCTCCTTTGTACTTATAAGTGGGTGCAGCCTGGAGAAACTTGTCTAACATAAGGATATCAAATTCAATATAAATGCCTTAGAAAACAATTTTACTTAAACTTCAAATAATCAGGTAGTGCTAATTTTGACATTCTCTTAATCTTCTAATCTATGTGTTTCCTGTCTTTCTTGAAACAAGTAAAGGTGTGACCAGGAATAACACCATCACAATTAGTTCCACTAGGATAAAGCCAACACTACCAAAAAAAAAAAAAAAAAAAAAAAAAGCCCTGAAAATTTAACACACACGCAGGAAAGCAAACTATTTCTCCTGTTGTAATAGGCATTCCAACAGAATGTCTATTCCTAAAGGACATAGACACTTCTATAAGTCTCTGGTTTTTGAAGAATAAGATGAAGTGAAAATTATGGTTTCATACTTCTGTCTCAGCAGCAGCAACTCTACCTAGTTAGTACTCCAAAAATTCATATTTGCACAGTGACAACTTTTCAAAATAAAATCCAATACTTACTTGTCTCCCACAATTCCCAAGTTGATTGTAGGGTAACCATGTTCCTGAATTGTTGCTAGGAGGGTTGAACGATTACTATCTCGAATCTTTCCTGGTAAGAGGTCATCTTCAGGATTTAGTAGCTACAAAGCCAAAAAACCATCACAAATTATTCTCTTAGGATAATACTGCCTATTATTACTGGGGAAAAAAGAAATCTAGTTAACAGTTTAGGATATTTAGCATCTAAAACAGTATCTGACACATAGAAGGTATATACTCAAAGGATCTTTGAATACATATTGACATAGGAGGATAAGAAAACGTTCCTCCTAGAATTAAAAAAAAAGTACAAATTTAAATGGTGACTGAACAGTAGGCCAAATATCACAACAGCTTTGGCTAGAATTTGACAAAAACACTTTGGAGATATTGGCCTTCCCAGCAACTGGTTACTGGAACAAAGTAATTACAACAATTCTCTTTTTTCCACCAAATGTTATTTTCCAATTTGTTTTTCACTGAGAACATTTGAGGTAGAGGCTGCGTGACATGATATTCTTATGTCTGAAGGGAATGACTGTTTACCTTTTCTTTCAACCTTTTTGATCTCTTTTCTGAAGTGGGCGCAATAGTACCAATTAAGTTAATCTTACATGAAGGAGAGGGAGGCATATGCTTTGTTTCCATTACTACAACTTTAAATGATTAACTCTTAGCTACACATACCTACAACTGCATGACTCTGAATTCAAACACCCTTTAGAGATTTAATATCTATTACTGTTTTGTCTATGGAGAAAATTTTAAGATGCTTATTTTATGCTAGGATATTTCAATGAAACTGTGGTATAGTAGGAAGAGCTTGGAAGTCACATAAGGTTCAAATTCAAATCAGATGAACTCCTTATGCTTTAGTTTTCTCATCTATAAAATATACTAATAAGAACTACCTTGCAGTGTAGGTGTTAGGATCAACAGAGATAATAGGCACTAAATTAATGCAGATAAATATTCGTAAATGGAATTCTCCTTTCTTTCATTTTGATGTATGATGCTGAAAAAGCACCTATTTCTCCTGAGTAATTCTCATACTGTTACTCCTAGATGCTAGTGTAGATGGAATTGGTTTATAATGTGAACATAACCTATTAGATTATAAAATACTTAGAGAAGGGTCCTTAACACTCACACACCACACACACAAATATGTGAATTTATGTATCAGTTTTAAGAGGTACTTTGATTTAAAAAACATTATAAAGTGAAAAAAAGTACATCTTTGAATTGAAAAAATATGGAACGTTATCTTGGAAGGTTGGAGGCAAATCTGCACATTTTAGATGTTTAGGCTGATAATATGACCAATACTCAGGGCTTAATATTTCAGTTCTCTCAAACAAAAGCCTCAAACTCCACCAATCTTCTTTAGGCAAACTCCTTCGTTCTTTCTCCTGATTCTTTAGTGATACCATGTTGCCAGGCCTTTGTCCCCTTACGATACCCACTGCCCACTGCCATTGAGTCGATTCTGACTCATAGCGACCCTGCAGGACAGAGTAGAACTGCCCCACAGAGTTTCCAAGAAGCGCCTGGTGGATTCGAACTGCTGACCTCTTGAGTAGCAGCTGTAGCACTTAACCACTACGCGAGCAGGGTTTCCCCCCTTACGATAGGCTGGAGAAAAACTCTGACCATCTTATCCAGTGTCACCTGGAAGCCTTCCATTTAAATACTAATTTAACTTAATCAGATGCCATGTGAAATCACAATGCGCTTTTATCTTTAGTCACTGGTAGTGCTTGGAAAATTGCTATTGTAGTGCCAATATAGATTAATTTTCTCTGATCTTAATTAACACATGGTTATACGAAGTCATTATAATTAAAAAGGCCAAGGTTTGCAGCTCTTTAACTCCATTAATCATACAGGTTGCTTCAGACAGAAAATTGTGTAGTTGTATCATTTTTTTTCCCCCACAGCAGGGTACTGGCCACCAACTAGGTAAGATTTCCTTGGCATTAGGGTGTTTTCATTGCCATTCATGTTCCTCTCAATTATTCTGCTGCAGTTTCAGAAATAACAATAATTAGAGATCATATCTGCAAAACTGACATAATGAAATAGTAGCTAGTTAAATGAGAATGTGGGATTTACAGCGCATTTTCAGCGAAAACACAAAAATGAATAGAAGATTGATTGTAAGGCTAAATATACTAAAATAGCCACAATTTTCCCCTTAAATCTGAATCTTATTTTTTAGTAGCTTGTACTTCTAGCTTCTGGTCATTCTAAAATATTTTCACTGGATGCCTGACACATTTTTTTTTTTTTTTACACATACCACAATTAAAATACAAAAGAAAAAACAAACAAAAGGTAAACCATTACCACCATACCATGTCACTTTAAAAAAATTTTTTTTCTTTTTTTTTATTCTGTTTTTGGTGAAAGTTTACAGAGCAAATAAGTTCCTCATTAAACAGTTAATACACATATTGTTTTGTGACATTGGTTGTCAATCCTGTGACATGTCAACTTTCGCTTTCTTGACCTTGGGTTTCCCATTTCCATTTGTCCAGCTTTTCTGTCCCCTCCTGCCTTCTCATCTTTGTCCCTGGGCTGGTGTGCCCATTTAGTCTCATTTACATGGTTGGACTACGTGTTTAATAACCTGCTTATTAACCGGTTTATAAACCCGTTCAACCTTTGGCTGAAGGGTGAACCTCAGGAGTGACTTCAGTACTGAGTTAAAAGGGTGTCTGGGAGCCATACTCTTTGGGTTTCTCCAGTCTCCGTCAGACCAATAAGTCTCATCTTTTTTTGTGAGTTAGACTTTTGTTCTATATTTTATTCCAGCTCTGTCTGGGACCCTCTATCGTGATCTCTGTCAGAGAAGTCAGTGGTGGTAGCCGGGCACCATCTAGTTGTGCTGGACTAATTCTGGTAGAGGCTGTGATAGTTGTGGTCCGCCTTGTGCCTTTTCTTTTCTTCATTTTCCCTTGTTCCATACAGGGTGGGAACAGTAGTTGTATCTTAGATGGACACTTCCAAGCTTTTAAGACTCCAGATACCTACTTACTGAAGTAGCACACAGAATATTTTCTTTATAAACTATGTTATGCCACTTGAGCTAGATGTCCCCTGAGACCATGGTCCCCAGCCCTTAGCCCAGTAACTTGGTTCCTCAGGGAGTTTGGAAGTCTCTATGAAGCTTCTAAGACTTTGTCTTAGTCAAGTTGTGCTGACTACCCCAGTATTGTGTGCTGTCTTACCCTTTACCAAAATTATCACTTATTTATTGTCTAGTTAGTGTTTTTCTCTCCCCACCCTCCTTGTAACCATCAAAGATTATTGCTTTCTGTGTATAAATAGCGGTCTCATACAGCATTTGTCCTTTTGTGATTGCCTTATTTCACTCAGCATAATGCCCTCCAGGTTCATCCATATTGTAAGACGTTTCACAGATTCATCATAGCTCTTTGTCACTGTGTAGTATTCCACTATGTATGTACCATAATTTGCTTATTCATTCATCTGTTGATGGGAACTTAGGTTGTTCCAACTTTTTGCAATTGTGAATAACACTGCAATGAACATGGGTGTGCATATGTCTATTTGTGTGACAGCTCTTATTTCTCTAGGATATATTCTTAGGAGTGGAATTGCTGGATCACATGGTATTTCTATTTCTAGTTTTTTAAGGAAGCACCACATTGTTTTCCAAAACAGTTGTATCATTTTGCATTCCCACCAGCAGTGCATAAGAATTCCAATCTCCCTGTAACCACTCCAACATTTTTTATTTTCTGTTGTTTTGATTAGTGCCAGTAATGTCAGGGGGAGATGGTATCTCATTGTAGTTTTTTTTTTTTTTTTTAATAATTTTTATTGAGCTTTAAGTGAATGTTTACAAATCAAGTCAGTCTGTCACATATAAGCTTATATACACCTTACTCCATACTCCCACTTACTCTCCCCCTAATGAGTCAGCCCTACCAGTCTCTCCTTTCGTGACAATTTTGCCAATTTCTAACCCTCTCTACCCTCCTATCTCCCCTCCAGACAGGAGATGCCAACACAGTCTCAAGTGTCCACTTGATACAAGTAGCTCACTCTTCATCAGCATCTCTCTCCAACCCATTGTCCAGCCCCTTCCATGTCTGATGAGTTGTCTTCGGGAATGGTTCCTGTCCTGGGCCAACAGAAGGTTTGGGGACCATGACCACCGGCATTCCTCTAGTCTCAGTCAGACCATTAAGTCTGGTCTTTTTATGAGAATTTGGGGTCTGCATTCCACTGATCTCTTGCTCCCTCAGGGGTTCTTCATTGTGCTCCCTGTCATTGTAGTTTTGATCTGCATTCCTTGTCACTTTCTTATCTTTTAAATTTCAGTTTCCTGTTTCTGTTATTGTCCATGGTGCTACCATCCTCCCAGCTTTGAAACATTTACTTTTGATTTTCTTTTTCCCTTTATAGTCCACTCTGTTCCCAAAGGTCTTAATCATTAAGTGTTTCCTAATCCTTCTCCTCCTTGAACTCTACATTTTAATTCTTCTGTTACCAACCTCTCCCCACGCAATTCCAGGCATTAATTATGTTATGCCTGAATTTCTGCAAAAGCCTTATAATTGGCAGTCTCGTCTTGAAACTCTTTCCTTCTGAGAAATAAAGTAGAAAAATCAACTTGAAAAGCTGTACTATTACTTGCATAACAGATAAACTACCAAACCATGACAAGCAATACAAACTACCTTAAGTCAAACTGTTTTAACACAAGTTTGCTCACACTTACATGCTTCAGGATAAGACCATGGACAAATTGACTTAACAGCAGCTCCATATGGAGTCCTGTATTTCAAAGATGTGATTGATTGTTTCAGCAACTCACCTATTTTACAAATTCTGACCAAACTTTGCTCAAAGCTTACTTACAAACTTCTATCTTAAAACTACCCCATGATCAACCCCGCCCTCAAGACCCCATAAATAGTCATTGCTGTAGAGTTGATTCCGACACATCACGACTTCGTGTGTTACAGAGAAGAACTGCTTTATCAGGTTTTCTTGTCTGTAATCTTTATGGAAGCAGGTCACCAGGACTTTCTCCCATGGTGTCACTGAGTGAGTTCGAGCCGCCAACCTTTAGGTTAGTAATTGAGTGCAAACCATTTGCACCACCCAGGAACCTAACCCCATAAATACGTGTTATGTATGTTTCTGTAATGCTCTCAAACAACATATGTATAAGGCAGTGTTGTGTGTTTTTCTGTTATACGCATATGTTTGACTCTGTAAAGCTCTTAAACCAATATGCAAAAGTCACTTATATGTGACCTAGAAGTAGAAATTTTCTGAATTTAAAAATTCACAGAATGAGAAGTGTGTGAGGTATATCACAAACAACTTCTTTAAGTTGGGTTGGAACCTACATGATGTGACAAAAGAAAATGTATACTCAAATATCTAAAGTGGCTTTGAGATATAAGAAAAGTTATACACTACCCCCTCATCTCTGACCTTTTAGAAAAGATGCTACATACTGCCAATCTCTGACCTTGGAGAGAAGATGTAACACACTAGTCTTTGTTAAACATGACATCATGAGCCTTTATCATGTGGGGCCAAGGACAGAAAATCACATATAAACCCAGAACTATGGCTCATTCACTGAGCAAAGGCAGAGGCAAGAGATATCTCTCTAGACCCTGCCACTCTCTGAAGACCATGAGCCTACCAGAGACAATGGATGAGTCTCTGCCTACCACCGCCATCCTCAGACCCCAGCTACAAGGAACCTCCACTGAACATGAGCCATGGTCAAGTTTTCCTTCCAAGGGCATCTGTTAAAGGTAAAAGCCTGCAGTCTAAAGGTGTGAACTCTAACCATTGGACTAATATCGTCATGATTCTCTAGTCCTAAAGGAATGGCTTGTGGTCTTACCTGTGTGTGCCTTGTCAAGACTACCTTGCAATAAGTGAGTTTATGCACGATAAGCTTCACCTTTTTTTTTTTTTAAAAACTAAATTTTAAAATAACATCCCACAGGGCAATACCCTTCTATAATGATCCTCTTTGAGACACTAGTGAGACTCTGTCCAGGTAGTGCTCTTCCTTGTTCAGAAGTTTTAATATATACAGCTTTGTATGACCAAGAGGTTTCCCTGGTGGTCCTTCCCTGGTATTTTACGACTTTGACAGTCATGGAAATCCCAACAAGACTTGGGCAAGACCCCATGCCACCAGTATGCACTATCCTGAGGTCTCTTGAGCCTCCTTGTTCAGGGGATTCCTTCTCAATAATGATAAGTATGGAACTTATTTTGAGCTCTTTTTCTTTTTTGTTAAGTTCCCAAAGCCAGCTGACGTTTTTTTTGTTTGTCTTAGAAGATTTCCAGAACATTTTGGTTATCTGATCAGATTTGTACTAATTTTTGTTTTCTTTGGTGCAGGTCTGCTAAAGCACTGATGTAATACTAATTGTTCTGTCAATTGGCCACACTGTTGTGTGTTTATAAGAACTTTTTAAAGTTTTCTCTGTGTTTGTACAGTATTATGGATCGCTTTTATATGGTCTTTCTAGCCATGGTCTTAAAACTCCCACCAAATGACTGGGTGGTGGTTGTTGTTAGGTGCCTTTAACGTCGACTATACACATGGACCTTGCCAGAGGGAATACACAGGAATCAAATTTACTACATCTGTGGAAAGAGACGATGGAAAAGCTCAATATTATCAGTCAGAACAAGGCCAAGGACTGACAGTGGAACACACCATCAATTTTTCATATGCAAGTTCAAACTGAAACTGAAGAAAATTAGAATAAGTCCATGAGAGCCAAAGTACAACCTTGAGTATATCCCACCTGAATTTAGAGACCATCTCAAAAATAGATTTAGCGTGTTGAACACTAATGACCGAAGACCAGATGAGTTGTGGAATGACATCAAGGACATAATACCTGAAGAAAGCAAGAGGTCATTAAAAAGACAGGAGAGAAGAAAGAGACCTAAATGGATGTCAGAAGAGACTGTGAAAATTGTTCTTGAATGTTGAGTAGCTAAAGCAAAAGGAAAAATGATGAAGTAAAAGAGCTGAACAGAAGATTTCAAAGGGCAGCTTGAAAAGACAAGTATTATGATGACATGTCCAAAAAAACTGGAGATAGAAAACCAAAAGGGAAGAACACAGCATTTCTCAAGCTGAAAGAACTGAAGAAAAAATTCAAGCCCTGAGGTGTAATACCGAAGGATTCTATGTGGAAAATATTAAACGATACAGGAAGCATCAAAAGAAGGTGGAAGGAATACACAGAGTCACTATATCAAAAAGAATTGGTCGACATTCAGCCATTTCAGGTGGCACCATATGATCAGGAACTGACTGTACTGAAGGAAAAAGTCCAAGACGCACTGAAGGCATTGGCAAAAAACAAGGCTCCGGGAATTGATGGAATACCAATTGAGATGTTTCAACAATCGGATGCAGTACTGGAAGTGCTCACTCGTCTACGCCAAGAAATTTGGAAGACAGTTACCTGGCTAATCGACTGGAAGAGATCCATATTTATGCCTATTCCCAGGAAAGGTGATCCAACCAAATGTGGGAACTGTTGAACAATATCATTTATAATGATTGGGTGGGACTATGTAAATAAGGTGCTTGTGGCCCTCCAAGGGGATTGGAAAGCTTGCTAAGAATGCAAATAAGGTGCATGGCACCCTTGTGGGGTGCGACCATGAAAATAAAGTGTATGGAGCCCTAACAAGGAAACTGATTAGTTTTGCCATCTGCTAGGCTTTAAAGAGAGCCAGTCTCAGAGCAGTGGGGAGGACGTCACTATCACCAAGAAAGAAGAGCTAGATGTGGAGCATATCCTTTGGACCCATGATTCCTGTGCTGAGAACCTCCTAGACCCAGGAGACAGGAAAAGAGAGCTGTACCACCTGAGACAGCGAGAGATAGTGAGATGCAGCAGCAGAGAAACAGAGGCAGCAGAACCAGGAGACCAGCAGGAGATGGCAAGGTGGGCTCCCTGGCCCACAGAATGAGAAAGCTGAGTACCTATGAGTAGGTGGCTTGCTGGCAGAGTGGGGTACCTCTGGGCACTTAGTGGAGGTAGTCTTGCTGATCCGTGGAGTGAGAGAGCTGAGTGCCTTCTGGAAGGAAGCCTGAGTGGAGTGGGTTGTCTCTGGGCACTTACTTGTAGAGCTAAAGAGCTTTGTAACACACTTGTCCAAGCAAGGCAGAGGCTGAGTTGGCCCAAGATGCCAGAGGGGCCAAAGGGGCCAGGAGGCCTGCCTGTGGGAATGGCTGAAAAGAAGCTATCCTGATCAAAGAACTGTATCCTGAGTAGTTCCTGATCCTGAATTGTAACTTGTTACTTCTGTTAGAAACCTATAATCGTGAGTATGGTTTGTGAGTTGTGCGTGACCATTGCAACGAATTACCGAACTCAGCAGAGAAGTAGAGAGTGTCATGGGAAGGACGGCTAGTGTCAGAATTGGTAAAAAGTTTGGAGAAAGGAGGTATGTCTGACCTCTGCCTCACTGGAGTCAGCCTTGAGCTGATTTTTGATTCTATCTCCTTCCCCTTGTGAAGTTAGATGACGATGTTGGATAACGTCATCATGCATTTTTACAGTTTGAGAAATTGGCTTTGGGAGAGAACTCCTCTTTATCCAGTCAGGCCCTGCTGAGTTTTAGCATCAGTACGCAGGAGCTCAACCCAAGTTGAGGACTTTAGACACAATATATAAGCAATATTTTCCCCTTTGACCTTTAGTTAAAGAATTCATGGATTCTTCTACTAATAAGCTTGTGCTACTTCCTGGTGTTACTCTGGCTTCTGTTCTTTATAAAAATCATAATTTCATCAAGGACAACTTGGAATTGCAGTGGCCATTTTGAAGTACTTTTGACATGACTAAAATTATTCATTTGAAAAGCAGAACAAAAAGGAAATATGATTCTGAATATTCAATGACTAGCATTTATATTGTTATGAAAAGCTTCAAAATTAGAATTTAAAAACAATGTAAAAGAATCTAAAAGTTCTTTTGTTAAACTCTCATGAGGAGATTCTCTGTCTTGTCTAAAAGAAAAATCATTTAGTTTACTGTAAAAGACTTCTTTGTTTCTGTTATTCAGAGATTTAATCCTATGGTCTTGATGGAATTGTCAAGGACCTCAGACATCGTTTGATTGGGTTGTAGTGACTCACTTTCTCTCCTTTTACATATTGAAATCGGTTTTCTAGAATCTAAGACCTCCCTCCTCCTTTGATTAAATGGGATAATATGTGCAAGGTGCTTAGCATAGTGCCTAGAACATAATACTGTCTACTACTGTGCAGAAATTCAGAGAGAACTGCAAAGAGAAGGCTGGGGGTTTATTTATTCCTGGTACTTTTCAATTCAATTTCAGCAAATATTCAATGACCCTCTACTTTGTGCTAAGAATTGTGTTAGGAGCCAGTATTGTTATTGTCAGGTGCCGTTGAGTCAGTTCCAACTCATGGTGACCCTATGCACAACGGAACAAAACACTGCCCAGTCCTAAGCCATCCTTACAATCGTTGTTATGCTTGAGCTTATCGTTGCAGCCACTGTGTCAATCCACCTCGTTGAAGGTCTTCCTCTTTTCTGCTGACCCTGTACTCTGCCAAGCATGAGGTCCTTCTCCAGGGACTGATCCCTCCTGACAACATGTCCAAAGTATGTAAGATGCAGTCTCCCCATCCTTGCTTCTAAGGAGCATTATGGTCGTACTTCTTCTAAGACAGATTTGTTCATTCTTTTGGCAGTCCATGGTATATTCAATATTCTTCGCCGACACCACAATTCAAAGGTGTCAGTTCTTCTTCGATCTTCCTTATTCATTGTCCAGCTTTCACATGCATATGAAGCAAATGAAAATACTGTGGCTTGGGTCAGGTACACCTTAGTCCTCAAAGTTGACACCTTTAGTTTTTAACACTTTAAAGAGGTCTTTTGCAGCAGATTTGCCCAATGCAATACGTTGTTTGATTTCTTGACTGTTACTTCCATATTTGTTGATTGTGGATCCAAGTAAAATAAAATCCTTGACAACTTAATCTTTTCTCCATTTACTGTGATGTTGCTTATTGGTCCAGTTGTGAGGATTTTTGTTTTCTTTATGTAGAGGTGAAATAATCCACACTGAAGGCTGTGTACTCAGATATTCATCAGTACGTGCTTCAAGTCCTCTTTGCTTTCAGCAAGCAAGGCTGTGTCACCTGCATATCACAGGTTGTTAAATGAGTGTTCCTCCAATTCTGATGCTCCTTTCTTCTTCATATAGTCCAACTTCTTGTATTATTTCCTCAGCATACAGATTGAATAAGCATGGTGACTACCACAGAAAACCAAATACACAACCAGGACCCATCAAAAAAGTGGTGCAAATCTAGATTGATCACATCTCCAGAAGATAATGGTCTAATTTAGGCTGAGAAGTTACTAGAAGTAGGACTGAGAAATGAACGGAAACCACAACTTCCAAAATTGCACTATGATTTGCAGAACAGATTAATTGTGCCAAACTATGACATGTAACACAAGCTAGCTCAGCTTAAATTGTTTTAATACCAGCTCATTGAGAACTATATATTCTAAATCCATGAACAAACTGATTTAATAGTAACTCCACATAAACACATGTATTCCAAGGATAAGACCAATAACCACCAGCAATTTGCCCAGATTACAAATTATGACCAAGCCTGCTCAGACCTCCCATGCTAACTGTAGCACACCAATACCCTATAAGTATCCTTCTGAAAGTTTCCCCAAATTATGACCAAGCCCTGCCAGACCTCCCTTGCTAACTGCCCTAAAATCACCCTAGGACTAACTCTAGCACAACAATACTCTATAAGTACTCTTCTGAAAATTTCCCCTTTGATACACTACTGAGCATCAAAGTCAAGTACTGAGTCAAGGTGGTGCTTTCCTTTATTCTGCAAATTTAATACCCAGTTAAAAAAATTTTTTTTTTTTATGATCAGTAAGTTTCCTTCATGGTTTTGTTTGGGGGTTTGGATACTGCTATAGCTCAGTATCACACATCAACTGAGATTATCTTTCTTAAATACCAATTTCATGCCTTTCTCCTCTTCTCCGAACTGTCTCCCATTCTACTAACCCATGATCATTTTCTACTTTATTTAAATACTATGCCAAAGGCTCCAAACTCACTTCCTTTGAGAAAACTGGCATTAAAAATTTTATTCAATTCAGTTGTATTCTTCATGAACTTTGTACTTAACACTTCTATCATTAGCTAGTTTTTTTCTCTAATTAAAAAAAACACATATTTCTTTTAAAATTTCTTATCATAAAATAAGTATAGATTTACAGAAAGTTGCAAAATAATACAGAGTGGTCCTGTGTTCACTTCACCCAATTTCTCCCAATGGTAGCATTTTACATGTTGCTGTTGTTGTCAGGTGCTGGTGAGTCAGTTCCGACTCACAGAGACCCTGTGTGCCACAGAATGAAACACTGCCTGGTCCTGCGCCACACTCACAATCATTGTTATGCTTGAGCCTATTGTTGCAGCCACTGTCAATCCATCTCATTGAGGGTTTTCCTCCTTTTTTTCTGACCCTGTACTTTACCATGGAAACCCTGGTGGTGTAGTGGTTAAGTGCTACAGCTGCTAACCAAAGGGTCGGCAGTTCAAATCCACCAGGAGCTCCTTGGAAACTCTATGGGGCAGTTCTACTCTGTCTATGGGGTTGCTATGAGTCGGAATCGACTCCATGGCACTGGGTTTGGTTTTGGTTTTGGTACTTTACCAAGCATGATGTCCTTCTCCAGGGAATGATCCCTCCTGACAACATGTCCAAAGCTGTAAGGCGCTGTCTCGTCATCCTTGCTTCTAAGGAGCGTTCTGGTTGTACTTCTTTCAAGACAGATTTGTTTGTCTTTTGGTAGTCCACAGTATATTCAATATTCTTCACCAACACCACAATTCAAAGGCGTCAATTCTTCTTCAGTCTTCCTTATCCACTGTTCAGCTTTTGCATGCATATGATATGACTGAAAATACCATGGCTTGGGTCAGGCGCACCTTAGTCTTCAAGGTAACATTTTTGCTTTTTAACACTATAAAGAGGTCCTTTGCAGCAGATTTGCCCAATGCAATGCGTCTCTTGATTTCTTGACTGCTGCTTCCATGCGTGTTGCTTGTGGACCCAAGTAAAATGAAATCCTTGACAACTTCAATCTTTTCTCCGTTTATCATGATGTTGCTCATTGGTCCAGTTGTGAGGATTTTTGTTTTCTTTATGTTGAGGTGTAATCCATACTGAAGGCTGTGCTCTTTGATCTTCATCAGTAAGTGCTTCAAGTCCTCTTCACTTTCAGCAAGTAAGGTTGTGTCATCTGCATATTGCAGGTTGTTAATGAGTCTTCCTCCAATCCTGATGCTCTGTTCTTCTGCATACAGTCCAGCTTCTTGGGTTATTTGCTTGGTATACAGATTGAATAAGTATGGGGAAAGGATACAACCCTGACGCACACCTTTCCTGACTTTAAACCAAGCAGTATCCCCATGTTCTGTTTGAACAACTGCCTCTTGATCTATGTAAAGGTTCCTTATGAGCACAATTAAGTGTTCTGGAATTCCCATTCTTCGCAATATTATTCATAATTTGTTATGATCCACACAGTTGAATGCCCTTGTGTAGTCAATAAAATACAGGTAAACATCCTTCAGGTATTCTCTGCTTTCAGCCAGGATCCATCTGACATCAGCAATGATATCCCTGGTTCCACGTCCTCTTGTGAATCCGGCCTGAATTTCTGGCAGTTCCCTGTTGATATACTGCTGCAGCCACTTTTGAATGATCTTCAGCAAAATTCTGCTTGCGTGTGATATTAATGACATTGTTTGATAATTTCCGCATTTGGTTGGATCACCTTTCCTGGGAATAGGCATAAATATGGATTTCTTCCACTCGGTTGGCCAGGTAGCTGTCTTCCAAATTTCTTGGCATAGAGGGGTGCGCACTTCCAGCGTTGCATTTTACATAATTGTAGCATATCAAAACGAGGAAACTGACATTGGTATAGTGTGCATGTATAGTTCTGTCATTTTATCAGGTACATAGCTTTGTGTAACCACCACCTCAATCAGGATATGAACTATTCTGTCACCACAAAGGTATCCCTTGTGCTACCCTTTTACAGTCATAGTTCCCTCCTTCTCCATTCCCTAACCCCTGGCAATCACTAATATGTTTTCCATTTTTACAGTTTTCTCATTTCTATAATGTTATATAAATGGAATCATACAATATGTGACTATTTGAGATTGGCTTTTTTTACTCAGCATAAGGCCCTTGAGATTCATCTAAGTTGTTCCATGCAATGATAGTTCGTTCCTTTTTAATTATGGTTTCCTGTTTCTGACTATTACAAATAAAGTAGAGCATTTATATATAATGTAATTATGGATATGGCAGAGTTTAAGTCTATCATTTAATTTTTTGTTTTCTGTCGGTTCCCTCTGTTTTTGTTTCTGTTTTCCTGTAGATTACTTGGGTATTTTTTAGAATTCCATTTTGATTTAAACATACAGTGTTTCAGAGTATATCTCTTCTTTATATATATTTTTACTGGTTGCTCTAAATATTACATTATACACATATAACTTTCAACCAGATTGTAAGCTTCTCCAACATTTTTTTCTATCCTTTTAAAATTCATTCTATTACCTATGCTATGCAGATGACAATTTATTAATGTATGTAAAATATGAAGCCCAGAGTCCAGCGTCTAAGCTTAAGAACGAAGCAAGAGAATCTCTTCTCAATTGCCTTTGAGGGAAATGGTGGGGATACAGACAAGGAGTTTTAAGAGGCAAGGTTTGGACTATCCTGGCACAGATGGCTTGTCGATTCATGTTAGCTTTTTGATGCCTAATATACCTTGATTCATTTTCTGCAAACCTAGTAGTCAGCATACATGGTTACTTCAAAGTAGTACATTACAGAACATTTATTACTGTTATAATGAAGAGGTATAATAACACTTGCCACCTACGTACCTCAGAGGGGTGTAGTAAAGATTAATGAGATAATATTAGTCAAGCATTGTTAAACCCCTAGAAGAGAGGTACTATATAAATACATGCTGCTATTGTTTAGTATAAGTGACTAAAACATCCTTTTATAATCACCTTCGAGCACTCTTATAATAAAATAAGAAATCTAAGCATGGCTTAACTGAAACTACTCTATCATTATGAAATACACTAAATAAAATTTAATATAAGAAATTAATTCATTGTAAAATTTAAACTTCATATCCAAGATTACTGTCATTAATAGAAATTTACACAATTACTTTGAAGATAAAATAACATGCCAGCTCTTCAGTTTTGGAAAGAGATAGACTAGCTGGCATAAATATATTACATTTACAGCTCTGAAGTAAGACTATTAATAATTAGTAGAAACTTCTGTTGTACCACCGGTGGCTTCATTGCCAGAAAACATACTATAAATTGTGGTGGGATCAAAGCTGGAAAAGAGCACATTCTAGTTTGTCTATCAGTCCCTTGAGCATAGGGAAGGAAAAATGGAGAGCTAAGAGAAGATGGAGGGAGAATGGAAGGGAAATATAAAAAGCTCCTTGAAGCAGCAGAATGGGGCCTGGAAGGGGGGTGGGTAGTTGGGTGGAAAGAGACCTAAGACACCTGATCAGAAAGACTACTTTTGTTTCTCAGTCCTGTCCCATTTCGAGCATAGCAACAGGGCAACCAGACTCTTTTTGTTTTTAAACCACAATGTGCTCTTTGTGTATAAGATGAACATAAAGAAAGGAAGAACAAGTACACATCTTCATAATAGAATGCTGTGCAGCTAATAAGGAAGATTTCATATAATTTCAACATAAACCTATATCCGTAGGGAGGAAAATGGAAAGAAATCAAATTATTATCATGTTTAAGTTATGGTATGGTGCATTTACATATAACTTTTCTCTATTTTCAAAATATTTGAGGACGATAAAAAATAAATTTAAAAGATGTACATATTACGACAGCACAAGGCAGTATATGAGAAATGCCAAGTGACTGATCCAAAGATCATCGTAACTATTCAAATCTGGTAATCTTCTACTTCATGTAGGAAGAAACATTTGAACTGATTTTGAAAGGTTAATAGAATTTTAAAGTGACTGGATTTTAATGAGAAGAGATGAATACAGACATGTAATCTGGTTAGATGGCATGTGATAATAATGGCCTGAAAGGTAGTGGATGCCAACAAATTTGTTGAATAGCTGAATTAATGAATGGGTATAAGCACTAAAAACAGGCCATCATCTTGGCCTACTGATGCAAAGATTAAAATACAATAATAACACCGAGTTGGTGAGGGCATGCGAAAATGTGCACTTCACAGAATTTAAGGGAGGGTTAATTGATATATTTCTGGTGGCAATTAGGCAATAAATAATATCAAAAGTCTTAAAATAAAAAGGCATCTTCTTGGACCTAGCAATGCTTCTACAGATTTAAGAAAATAATCAAACATGCAAACATATATGGATGCTTATCATAGCACTATTTTAATTATGAAAAATGGTAAATTAAATGTCTAACAGTCGGGAGCTGACTAAATTAATTATGACAAACCTATATCATAGAACTGTTACACAGCCATCAGAGATGGACTATAGGTATGTATTATTGACAAGGAATTATATTAGTGATATAATACTTAAGTGAAGAAAAGCAGATCATAAGGTAGTATTTGTAGTGCTGTCTTATTTTTGTAAATAAATATATATTCACATGTATACAGAAGTAAGTCTGGATGACTATATATCAGAATGCTAGCAGTGGTTTCTTTTTCTTTTTTGCATTCCACTAGAATGTAAGCGTCAAGAAGGTAAGGATTATTGTCTTTTTTGTTTATTACTGTACTCCCAGCAACTAAAATAGTACTTGGCACATAGTTGGGGCTAAAAAAATACTAATAAATGAATGCTTATTTGTATTTTCTAGTTTTCCTATATGTAAACTATTATTATAATCTAACTGCTTTTATGTTAAAAATAGGTGGATTTAAAAAAAAAAGTCACTCTTAACCTTGGTAAGAAAAGTTTCAACAAATGGTGATGCCATTATAAAACCAGGTGACTCAGGAAGGAGGTATTTTTGGGTGGTATGAAAGGGAAGATGGTAAGTGAGGCCAGGTAATGGTGGAATATCAGGTGGAAATATCAAAAGGAAGTTGAAATGGAGGTCCGAGCTTTCAAAAAAGGTCAGGATCAGGGATGTAGATACAGAAATTACCTGCATATATGTGACATAAAAGAAAAACTCTACGGGAAAATTTAAAGACAGTGAAAGACACAGCAGAGTGGAGTCCTGCGGAATACCCCATTTAGGGCAAAGAAAATGAATAAGAAGCAACAGAAGAAAAAAAGTAGTAGTCAAGGAGTCAATAGAACAGAACACAAAGAAAGTGATGGTCAAGTTAGTGGGTAAGGAGTGTCAGTGATGTGAAATGGTGCAGAGAGGTTAAAGAGGATGAATATTAGAGGGTGATTTAGAGATCAGGAGGTTATCAGGGTACCCAAGAAAGCAGCTTCTGTAATAATGGTGCACTAGTCAGATTTGGATGAGGCACTGGTGATTCAGTGGTAGAAGTCTCGCTTTCCATGTAGGAGACACGGGTTTCTGGGCAATGTACCCCATGCAGAGCCACCGCTCATCTATCAGTAGAGGCCTGTATGTTGCTGTGATGCCGAACTGGTTTCAGTGGATCTTCCACACTCAAATGGACAGGAAGAAAGGCCTGGCAATCTACTTCCAAAAATGAGCCAACAAAAACCCAATGGATCACAATGATTTCATCTACAAGAGATCACGGGGATGGTGTACGGCTGGGCAGTGTTTCACTCTGCTGGGCATGGGGTTGCCCTGAATCAGGGGCTGATTTGATGGCAGCTAGCAGCAACATCAGGTTGGTGAATTTTAAGAAAAAGTGGATAATGACAAAGGAAGGGCAGTGTTTTTTTTTTTTTTTTTTTAAAGAAATGTAATAGAGAATAAAAGAGGGGACTAATACATCAGCTCAAGGAGGCAAGAGGATGTTTAAGTGTAGATTTTCTTATAATAATGGTTGCTGTTGTTACTAGTTGCCCTTGAGTTGGCTCCCACTCATGGTGACTTTGTGTAAAACAGAACTCAACATTGCCCAGTCCTGCACAATCCTAACAATCATTGGTATGCTTCAGCCCATGGCAGAAGCCATCGTGTCAGTCTATCCCTCTACTTTACCAAACACGATGTCCTTTTCTATTGATGATAACGGTAATTATTGCATACTTGGATGTAGAAGGGGGACGAGCCCCTAGAGAGAAAACAATCAAAATCACAGAAGAACCTCCACACAAACAGATATATGCACACTCATGTTCACTGCAGCACTGTTTAAAATAGCAAAAAGATGGAAGCAACCAAGGTGTCCATCAAAGGATGAATGGATAAATAAATTATGGTATATTCACATAATGGAGTACTATACAATGATTAAGAACAATGATTAATTGGTTAAACATCTCATAATATGGAGGAATCTGGAAGCCATCAAGCTGAATGAAATTAGTCAGTTGCAAAAGGACAAATATTGTACGAGACTGCTATTATAAGAATTCAAGAAAAAGTTTAAACACAGAAGAAAATATCTTTTGGTGGTTATGAGGGTGGAGAGGGAGGGAGAGGAGTATTCACTAGTTATATAGTAGATAAGAACTATTTTAGGTGAAGGGAAAGACAACATATGAGAGAGGTCAGCACAACTGGATGAAACCAAAAGCAAAGAAGTTTCCTGAATACAACCGAATGCTATGAAGGCCAGAGTAGCAGGAATGGGGGTTTGGGGACCAGGGTTTCAGGGGACATCTAGGTCAACTGGCATAACAAAATGTGTTAAGAAAATGTTCTGCATCCCCCTTTGGTGAGTGCCATCTGGGGTCTTAAAAGCTAGCAAGCGGTCATCTATGATGCATCAATTGGTCTCAACCCACCTGGAGCAAAGTAGAATGAAGAACACAAAAGATATAAGGTAAGGATGAACCCAAAAGAAAGAAGGGGCCACATAAATAAGAGACTATATCAGCCTGAGACTGGAAGAACTAGATGGTGTCTGGCTATCCCTGATGACTGTCCTGACAGGGAACACAACAGAGATTCCCTGATGGAGGAGAACAGTGGGATGCAGATCTCAAATTCTTGTAAAAAGACCAGGCTTAACAGTCTGACTGAGACTAGAGGGACCCTGGGGGTCATGGTCCCTGGACCCTTTGTTAGCCCAAGACTGGAACCATTCCTGAAGCCAACTTTTCAGACAGGGGTTGGACTGGACTATAAGACAGAAAATAATACTGGTGAGGAGTGAGCTTCTTGGCTCAAGTAGACACGTGAGACTATGTGGACAACTCCTGTCTGGAGGCAACATGAGAAAGCAGAGGGGGACAGGAGCTGGTTGAATGGACATGGGGAATACAGGGTGGAGAGGAAGAGTATGCTGTTTCATTAGGGGGAGAGCAACTAGGAGTATGGTGTGCAAGTTTTTGTATGAGAGATTGACTTGATTTTTAAACCTTCACCTAAAGCACAGTTTAAAAAAAAAAAAAAAAGATCAGACTTACTGGCCTGAGAGACTGAAGAAACCCCAAGAGTATGGCCCCTGGCTCAGTAATGAATTCACTCCTGAGATTCACCCTTCAGGGAATGATTAGACAGGCCCATAAAACAAAACGAGACCAAAGGGGCACACCAGCCCAGGGGCAAGGACTAGAAGTCGGGCGGAACAGGAAGGCTGGTAATGGGGAACCCAAGGTCAAGAAGGCGAGAGTGTTCACATGTTGTGGAGTTGACAACCAATGTCACAGAACAATATGTATACTAATTGTTTAATGAAAACCTAGTTTGTTCCGTAAACTTTCATCTAAAGTACAATTTAAAAAAAGTGTTAGTTATAAAAAAAAAAGCCACAGAAGAAATAGGAAATAATATAGAAACCAAAGTTCCAAAGAAGGTGAGAAGGGATGAGTTCAAGGGTAGAAGTAGAAGGACTGTTCTTGGAAAAGAGGAGAAGTACATTTTCCTCGTAGAATGGAGGAAACAAAGATAGCTGAAGGAAGAGGGGAAATTCTGATAAAAAGAGAAGAGAAGATGAGGGAGCCTTCATTTAGTTCACTTTGGCAAATATTTTTTAGCTTTATATTTTCCATAATGCTGGTGAGGTCATCTGTCAAGGGTGAAAAAGTAGGGCTGCTACTGAGGTTTGAGGAGTTTGTGGAATGTTTAAATGAGCTATCCACTGGAGCAATATGCTTGGAAATCAACAAGACAGAAAATATCAATAACAGAATTTTTGAGCAACTTTAAGTGCCAAGTTAATATAAGATGGCAGAATTTTGTAGTGAGCCAGGTAATCACAATTCTATGATCTTCTTAAGTAATGCTTTTCTTCTTGAGAGTAAAAATAAATCGGAGCAAGAATCCTTGAGAAGCACAAATGGTTAAGTGCTTCACAACTAGCTGAAAGGTTGGTGGTTCAAGCCCACCCAGAGGTGCCTTGGGAGAACAGGATGGTGATCTGCTTCCCAAAGGTCAGAGCCTTGAAGACCCTATGGAGCAGTTCTATTTTGCAAACATGAGGTCGCCATGAGTAGACAACTAACAACTTCAGTCATTCAGTTTGGACATTAGAATAGTAAGCAAAGGGATTGATTAAAAGACTGACAGAATCTGAAGTGTTAATGAGGACAATTTTAAAGTGGTGAACCGTGGTCTTCAATCTAGATAAGAAGTACAGTATAGCTAGAAGAAAGTAATGGACTACCTAATATCATAGGTTCCAGAGATTGCCATCGAAAACACTGGAGAAATGAAATTAAAGGAAGTTGTAATGGGAAGCACTGTGGTATAGTGGAAATAAGTCATTAAAGTCAAAAAGACTTAGGTGGGAAACCAGGTTCCACCACTTACATACATTATATATATGACGGACAAGTTGCTTTGTTTCTGCGGTTCAATTTCCTCTAACATAAAATAGGGGATAATTATACTAACCTCATAGAGTTGTTTGACTCATAAAGCACCTAGCAGTACTAATCACAGCAGACACTCAACTTACCATTTATTTTTCTTTTCTATTGTTAGTGAGTACATATATATATATTTATTGTGCTTTAAGTGAAAGTTTACAAATCAAGTCAGTCTCTCAAACAAAAATTTATATACACCTTGCTATATACTCCTAATTGCTCTCTCCCTAGTAAGACAGCATACTCCTTCCCTCCACTCTCTCTTTTCATGTCCATTCGGCCATCTTCTGACCCCCTCGGCCCTCTCATCTCCCCTCCAGACAGGAGATGCCAACATAGTCTCATGTGTCTACTTGATCCAGGAAGCTCATTCTTCATCAGTATCATTTTCTATCCCATTGTCCAGTCCAATCCCAGTCTGAAGAGTTGGCTTTGGGAATGGTTCCTGTCTTGGGCTAACAGAAGGTCTGGGGACCATGACCAGTAGGGTCCCTCTAGTCTCAGTCAGACCATTAAGTCTGGTGTTTTACGTGAATTTGGGGTCTGCGTCCCACTGCTCTCCTGCTCCCTCAGGGATTCTCTGTTGTGTTCCCTGTCAGGGCAGTCATTGGTGGTAGCCGGGCACCATCTAGTTCTTCTGGTCTCAGCCTGATGTAGTCTCTGGTTTATGCCGCCCTTTCTGTCTCTTGGGTTCATCTTTACCTTGTGTCGTTAGTGTTCTTCATTCTTCCTTGCTCCAGGTGGTTTGAGACCAATTGATGCATCTTAGATGGCCACTTGCTACTGTTTAAGACCCCAGAAGCCACTCTCCAAAGTGGGATACAGAATGTTTTAACAGGTTTTATTATTCCAATTGACTTAGAGAGGACATATGTTTTAAAGATTCTAGTTTTTACAATAGCAGCTGCTCATGGAAGGCCTCTGTTACTGACTGTGGCCATAAAATTATAAAGATGTAATAGATAAGCAAAGGCATAGTGGAGATAAATACACCTAATTTGAGAGACGAATGAATGAATATGAATGAGTTATGAAATATTGCTGAAACAGACTGAAACACTGTCCTAAAAACTAGTGGAACACAAAGCATCTATTCCTTCTACTGAAGGAATAATTATTGCTAGTACTTCGGGTAACTAGATAACAAGCACACAGCTTGACTTCCCGGAGATAATGGCAGCTGGCTGACTGATGTCCAATCTAAAGACCTGTAGGTCACCATTTAAAGCTTTAAGAGGATCAGCATGTATTCTATATATAGAGAAATGATGTCACCAAGAGTCAAAATTAGAAAATAAAACTGGGAAATATAAAGGCTGAGAAAAGAGGAGGAAGATATAGCTGTATCCTAAGTGTAAAACTTGGATCTCCTGTCTTCTATTTATACTCATTCCCTAGACTACTTTATCTGGTCTCATGATTTAAAATACTCTGTATATGCTGATAACTTCCAAATGTGTATTAGCCCTGACCTTTCCCTTAAACTCCAGACTAATGAGTTCAATTGCCTATTCAATATTTCTACCAGAATTTCTAATAGTATCTCAAACTTAACATGCTTAAAATATAATTCTTGATTTCTACTCCTTGATCTTTCCCACTTGGGTAAACAACTTTATCCTTACAATTGCTCAGGTCAAACCTTGGAGTTGACTACTTACTTACTTTTATGCTCTACTTATACTCTTTTATTGATTGATTGATCGTTCTTTAAGGGAAAGTTTACAAATCAAGTTAGTCTCTCATACAAAAAATTATACACACCTTGCTATGTACTTCTAGCTGCTCTCCTCCTAATGAGACAGCACATTTCTCCTCTCTATATTTCCTATGTCCATTCAACCAGCTCCTGTCCCCCTCTTCCTTCTCATTTTGCCTCCAGACTTGAGTTGCCCAGATAGTGTCATATGTCTACTTGAGCCAAGAAGCTCACACCTTACCAGTGTCATAATCTATAACTCTACTTATACTCTTAAACTCTACTTTTAATTCATTAGCAAATCTTGTTGGTTCTACCTTTAAAATCTATCCTGGCCTGGATTACTTTTCATTATCTCCACTGCTACTACTCTGGTCAAACTCTGCTGGAATAGTGGAATAGTTTCTAACTAGTCTCACAGCTTTCTCCCTTGCCTGTCCTATACTCTGTGACACACAGAAACCAGAGTGAAGTTTAAAAATTTAAGACATATTATGTTACCCCTTCCTTAAAACTGGCCATTTAGAATAAAATGATCTACCTTCTGATTACCTCTCCAATCTCATCTCCTTTTATTTTACCCCTTGCCCTCTATACTTCAGCCACATTGACCTCCTAGCTGTTCCTCAAACATTACAAGCATGCATCCTTCCTCAGGGCTTTTCCATTTGTTGCTTCCTCTGTCTGGAACACATGTCTTCCCATATGGCATATGTCTGCAATGCCCTCAGATTTCCACTCAGATATAACCTCATCGGTGAGGTCTGATTGCCCTATCTATAACAGAAGACTCTACCAACTAGGTTCAGACAGGAAAACAAAACTCCTCTTAAGTATTTCAAAGGGGAGTGGGGAGGAAAGATTTAATACAGAGAATTGATTAAAAATGTGTAGGAGGTACTGGAGGAACAAAAGGAGAAAAGTGTGTTTCCAAAGATCAGTAACTGCAGGAAGCTACCCTCATCCATAGGGCTGTCATGGTAAAGTGATATCACTTTGAGTTGAGGAGCTTGAACTTCTGCAAATGCTTCTTACCTTCTTTGCATCTTCTAATATCACAGGAATGAATCCCAATGGTAAAATCTAATTAGATCATGGCTGGCAAGAGAACCTGGGAAATACAATTTTCAGCTAGGGGAGAATATAAAAGGGCTGATGTGGGATAAGTTTCAACAGACAACATATGGCATATACCACTTTCATTCTTTATCATCTTACCCTTCTTCATTTTTCTTCATACCATTATCACTGTTTGTTTATTGACTATCTCCCATTAGAATATAAATTTTATAAGAGCAGAAAATATGTCTGTCTTGCTTGTTGCTGTATCCCCAGTAGTCAGAACAGTGCCTGGTATCAGTGGCATATTAAGGGTGGAGGGATGGTGGGAGTGGTTTTCACCAGAGGAGGAAAGTATTTTATCACTGATATTGTTTAGAATTGCCGGTGCATGGTGATAATAAAAAGCACACTGACTTTATTCAGTTTTTTTTTTATTGTTTTATAATCGTCTACAGTGTCCGTTAGTTTGTTGTACTGTGGGGGCTTACATGTTGCTGTGATGCTGGAAGCTATGCCACCGGTATTCAGATACCAGCAGGGTCACCCATGGAGGACAGGTTTCAGCTGAGCTGCCAGACCAAGACAGACTAGGAAGAAGGACCCGGCAATCTACTTCTGAAGAGTATTAGCCAGTGAAAACCTTATGAATAGCAGCAGAACATTGTCTGATATAGTGCTGGAAGATGAGTGCCCTAGGTTGGAAGGCACTCAAAAGATGACTGGGGAAGAGCTGCCTCCTCAAAGTAGAGTCGACTTTAATGACGTGGATGGAGTAAAGCTTTCAGGACATTCATTTGCTGATGTAGCACGACTCAAAACGAGAAAAAACAGCTGCAAATATCCATTAATAGGTGGAACCTGGAACGTACACAGTATGAATCTAGGAAAATTGGAAATCATGAAAAACGAAATGGAATGCATAAACATCAATATCCTAGGCATTGGTGAACTGAAACAGACTGGTATTGGCCATTCTGAATCGGACAATCATATAATCTACTATGCTGGGAATGACACCTTGAAGAGGAATGGTGGTGTATTCATTGTCGAAAAGAACATTTCAAGATCTATCCTGGAGTACAATGCTGTCGGTGATAGGATAATATCCATACACCTACAAGGAAGACCAGTTAATACGACTATTATTCAAATTTATGCACCAACCACTAGGACCAAAGATGAAGAAATAGAAGATTTTTATTAGCTGCTGCAGCCTGAAATTGATCGAACATGCAATCAAGATGCACTGATAATTACTGGTAATTTTAATGCGAGAGGTAGAAACAAAGAAGAAGGATCAGTAGATGGAAAATATGGCCTTGGTGATAGAAACGATGCTGGAGATCGAATGATAGAATTTTGCAAGACCAATGACTTCTTCATTGCAAATACCTTCTTTCACCAACATAAATGGCGACTATACACATGGGCCTTGCCAGATGGAGCACGCAGAAATCAGATAGATTACATCTGTGGAAAGAAACGAGGGAAAAGCTCAACATCATCAGTCAGAACAAGGCCAGGGGCCGACTGTGGAACAGACCATCAATTGCTCATATGCAAGTTCAAGCTGAAACTGAAGAAAATCAGAGTAAGTCCATGAGAGCCAAAATATGACCTTGAGTATAAAATCTGAAGAATAGATTTGACTCATTGAACACTGGTGACCGAAGACCAGATGAGTTGTGGAATGACATCAAGGACATCATCCATGAAGAAAGCAAGAGGTCACTGAAAAGACAGGAAAGAAAGAAAAGACCAAGATGGACGTCAGAGGAGACTCTGAAACTTGCTCTTGAGCGTTGAGCAGCTAAAGCAAAAGGAAGAATTGATGAAGTAAAAGAACTGAACAGAAGATTTCAAAGGGCGGCTCGAGAAGACAAAGTAAAGTATTATAATGACATGTGCAAAGAGCTGGAAATGGAAAACCAAAAGGGAAGAACACACTCACTATTTCTCAAGCTGAAAGAATTGAAGAAAAAATTCAAGCCCCGAGTTGCAATACTGAAGGATTCTATGGAGAAAATATTAAATGACGCAGGAAGCATCAAAAGAAGATGGAAGGAATACACAGAGTCATTACACCAAAAACAATTAGTCAATGTTCAGCCATTTCAAGAAGTAGCATATGATAAGGAACCGATGGTACTGAAGGAAGAACTCCAAGCTGCTCTGAAGGCATTGGTGAAAAACAAGGTTCCAGGAATTGATGGAATATCAATTGAGATGTTTCAACAAACAGATGCAGCGCTGAAGTGCTCACTCGTCTATGCCTAGAAATATGGAAGACAGCTTCCTGGCCAACTGACTGGAAGAGATCCATGTGTATGCCTATTCCCAAGAAAGGTGATCCAACCGAATGTGGAAATTATAGAACAATGTCGTTAATATCACATGCAAGCAAAATTTTGCTGAAGATCATTCAAAAACGGCTGCAGCAGTATATCGACAGGGAACTGCCAGAAATTCAGGCTGGTTTCAGAAGAGGATGTGGAACCAGGGATATCATTGCTGATGTCAGATGATCCTGACTGAAAGCAGAGAATACCAGAAGGATGTTTACCTGTGTTTTATTGGCTATGCAAAGGCATTCGACTGTGTGGATCAAAACCAATTATGGATAACGTTGCAAAGAATGGGAATTCCAGAACACTTAATTGTGCTCATGAGGAACCTTTACATAGATCAAGAGGCAGTTGTTCCAACAGAAGAAGGGGATACTGCCTGGTGTAAGGTCAGGAAAGGTGTGCGTCAGGGTTGTATTCTTTCACCATACCTATTTAATCTGTATGCTGAACAAATAATATGAGAAGCTGGACTATATGAAGAAGAATGGGGCGTTAGGATCGGAGGAAGACTCGTTAACAACCTGCGTTATGCAGATGACACAACCTTGCTTGCTGAAAGTGAAGAGGATTTGATGCACTTACTAATGAAGATCAAAGACCACAGCCTTCGGTATGGATTATGCCTCAACATAAAGAAAACAAAAACCCTCAAAACTGGAACAATGAGCAACATCGTGATAAATGGAGAAAAGACTGAAGTTGTCAAGGATTTCATTTTACTTGGATCCACAAGCAACATCCATGGAAGCAGCAGTCAAGGGATCAAAAGACGCATCGTGTTGGGTAAATCTGCTGCAAAGGACCTCTTTAAAGTGTTGAAGAGCTAAGATGTCATCTTGAAGACTAAGGTGCACCTGATTCAAGCCATGGTATTTTTAATTGCATCATATGCATGTGAAAGCTGGACAATGAATAAGGAAGATCGAAGAAGAACTGACGCCTTTGAATTGTGGTGTTGGCGAAGAATATTGAATATACGATGGACTGCTAGAAGAACGAATAAAGCCGTCTTGGAAGAAGTACAACCAGAATGCTCCTCAGAAGCAAGGATGGCAAGACTACATCTCACATACTTTGGACATGTTATCAGGACGGATCAGTTCCTCGAGAAGGACATCATGCTTGGCAGAGTACAGGGTCAGCAGAAAAGAGGAAGACTCTCAACAAGGTGGATTGACACAGTGGCTGCAACAATGGGCTCAAGCATAACAACGATTGTAAGGATGGTGCAGGACCGGGCAGTGTTTTGTTCTGTTGTGCATAGGGTCGCTATGAGTTGGAACCGACTCGACGGACCTAACAACAAGAACAGACAATGCATTCCCTTTCCTGAGGGTACCCAGTGCCGTCGAGTCAATTCCAACTCATAGCGACCGTATAGAAAAGAGTAGAACTGCTCCATTGGCTTTCCAAGGAGTGCCTGGTGGATTCGAACTGCTGACTCTTTGGTTTGCAGCTGTAGCACTTAACCACTACGCCACCAGGGTTTCTAACGTGAGGGTAAAGATTAGTAAAACCCTTTCTCTAAGGAACAACTTGACCTTGGGTTAATTTTCTAGCTCCATTCCCCTAGAAATCTGACAAAGACAAAATGTCAGCTTGTTACCAGGCAACATTTATGATAGTAAAAATTATCCCTGGTTGGTAACTTGCAGATGGACAGTGAGGAACTATAAATAGCTAGTAGGAGCGACAGCTTTGGGCTCCCATGAGTACGGTGACACTTGTAACTGACATTTCCCTAGTGGGGACCGTGAAAGTTGTCTAAAATTGTTATAACAATAGAACAATAAACCTATAACAAAAGAAGAGACTGAAAAGGTAATTTAAAAACTCCCAACAAAAAAAAGCCCTGGCCCAGACATCTTCACTGGAGAACTCTACCAAACTTTCAGAGAAGAGTTAACACCACTACTACTAAAGGTATTTCAGAGCATAGAAAAGGATGGAATACTCCCAAACTCATTCTTTGAAGCCAGCATAACCCTGGTACCAAAATCTGCTAAAGACACCACAAAAAAAGAAAATTACAGACCAATATCCCTCATGAACTTAAACGCAAAAATCCTCAACAAAACTCTAGCCAATAGAATCCAACAACATATCAAAAAAATAATTCACCATGACCAAGTAGGATTCATACCAGGTATGCAGGGATGGTTTAACATTAGAGAAACAATCAATATAATCCATCACACAAATAAAACAAATGTCAAGAACCACATGATTTTGTCGATTGATGCAGAAAAGGCATTTGACAAAGTCTAACATCCATTCATGATAAAAACTCTCAGCAAAACAGGAATAGAAGGTAAATTCCTCAACATAAGAAAGAGTATTTATACAAAGCCAACAGCCAACATCATCCTAAATGGACAGAGTCTGAAAGCATTTCCCTTGAGAACTGGAACCATACAAGGATTCCCTTTACCACCACTCTTATTGAACATTGTGCTAGAGGTCCTAACCAGACCACTTAGGCTAGAAAAAGAAATAAAGGGCATCCAGATTGGTACGGAAGAAGTAAAAGTATCTCTGTTTGCAGATGATATGATCTTATACACAGAAAACCCTAAAAAATCCATACAAAAACTACTGAAACTAATAAAAAAGTTCAGCAAATCATCAGGATACAAGATAAACATACAAAAATTAGTTGGATTCCTCTACACTAACAAAGAGAACGTCAAAGAGAAAATCACCAAATCAATACCATTTACAAGAGCCTCCAAGAAGATAAAGCACTTAGGAATAAATCTAACCAGAGATGTAAAAGACCTATACAAAGAAAACTACAGGACACTACTGCAAGAAACCGAAAGAGACCTACATAAGTGAAAAATATACCTTCCTCATGGATAGGAAGACTCAACATTGTGAAAATGGGTATTGTACCCAAAGCGATCTACTGATACAATACAATTCTGATCCAAATTCCAATGGCATTTTTTAATGAGATGGAGAAACAAATCACCAACTTCATATGGAAAGGGAAGAGGCCCGGGTAAGTAAAGCATTACTGAAAAAGAAGAACAAAGTAGGATGCCTCACACTACCTGATTTCAGAACCTATTATACTGCCACACTAGCTAAAACATCCTGGTACTGGTACAACAACAGGTACGCAGACGAATGGAATAGAATTGAGAATCCAGACATAAAGTCATCCACCTATAAGCAGCTGATATTTGACAAAGGCTCAAAGTTCGTTGAACGGGGAAAAGATAGTCTCTTTAACAAGTAGTACTGGCATAACTGGATAAAAGCATAACTGGATAGCCATCTGCAAAAAAATGAAACAAGACCCATACCTCACACCATGCACAAAAACTAACTCAAAATGGACCAAAGACTAAAAAAAAAAAATATAAAGTCTAAAACAATAAAGATCATGGAAAAAAAAAAAACAGGGACAACACTAGGAGCCTTAATACATGGCATAAACAGTATATGAAACATTACTAACAAAGCACAAACACCAGAAGAGAAACTAGGTAACTGGGAACTCTTAAAAATCAAACACTTACGCTTATCCAAAGACTTCACCAAAACAGTTAAAAGACAACCTATAGACCAGGAAAAAATTTTTGGCTACAACAAATCCAATCAGCGTCTAATCTCTAAAATCTACATGATACTGTAAAACTTCAACAATAAAAAACAAATAACCCAATTAAAAAATAGGCAAAGGGTATGAACAGGCACTTCACCAAAGAAGACATTCAGGTGGTCTACAGATACATGAGGAAATGCTCACGATCATTAGCCATTAAAGAAATACAAATCAAAACTACAGTGAGATACCATCTTACCCCAACAAGGCTGGCATTAATCCAAAAAACACAAAATAATACACGCTGGAGAGGTTGTAGAGAGGCTGAAACACTTATACACTGCTGGTGGGCATGTAAAATGGTACAACAACTTTGGAAATCGATTTGGTCCTTCCTTAAAAAGCTAGAAATAGAACTACCATACAATCCAGGAATCCTACTCCTTGGAATATATCCTAGAGAAACAAGAGGCTTCACACCAATGGATATATGCACACCCATGTTTATTGCAGCACTGTTTACAATAGCAAAAAGATGGAAACAACCAAGGCGCTCATCAACAGATGAGTGGATAAACAAACTATGGTATATTCACACAATGGAATACTATGCAATGACAAAGACCAACAATGAATTCGTGAAACATAACATGGAGGAATCTGGAAGGCATTATGCTGAGTGAAATTAGTCAGCTGCAAAAGGACAAATATTGTATCAGACCACTATTATAAGAACTGAAGAAAAGGTTTAAACGCAGAAGAAAACATTCTTTAATGGTTACGAGGATAAAGAGGGAGGGAGAGGGGTATTTGCTAATTAGATGGTAGATAAGAATTATTTTAGGTGAAAGGAAGGACAACACACAATACAGGGGTAATCAGCACAACTGGAATAAACTAAAAGCTAAGAAGTTTCCTGAATACAACCAAACACTTCAAGGGACAGAGTAGTGGGCGGGGGGGGGCTGTCTGGGGACAGTGATTTCTAGGGACATCTAGGTCAACTGGCACAACAAAGTGTATTAAGAAAGCATTCTGTATCCCACTTTGGTGAGTGGTATCTGGGGTCTTAAAGCTAGCAAGCGGCCATCTAAGATGCATCAGTTGGTCTCAACCAACCAGGAGCAAAGGAGAATGAGGAACACCAAAGACACGAGGAAAATATGTGCCCAAATGACAGAAAGGGCCACATAAGCCAGAGATTCTATCAGCCTGACACTAGAAGAACTAGATGGTACCCGGCTACCACCAATGGCTGCCGTGATAGGGAATACAACAGAGAATCCCTGAGAGAGCAGGAGAAAAGTGGGATCTCAAATTCTAGTAAAAAGACCAGACTTAATAGTCTGACAGAGATGGGCGGGACCCCAGAGGTCATGGCCTCTGGACTCTCTGTTAGCCCAAAACTAAAACCATTCCTGAAGGCAACTCTTCAGACAAAGATGACACTGGACTATAAGATATAAAATGATACTGGTGAGAAGTGTGCTTCTTAGCTCAGGTAGACACATGAGACTATGTGGGTAGCTCCTGTCTGGAGGCAAGATGAGAAGGCAGAGGGGGACAAGACCTGGTTGAATGGACACGGGAAATACAGGGTAGAGAGGAGGAATGTGCTGTCACATTGCAGGGAGAGCAACTTGGGTTACATAACAATGTGTGTATAAGTTTTTGTATGAGAAACTGACTTGAATTGTAAATTTTCAGTTAAAGCGCAATAAAAAAGAATATAAGAAAAAAAAGATTGTTATAAGAAATATTTATTTGTACTTAGGACATGGAACTTCTAAGCCATGGCAGCTCCCACACCTTTCTATTATAATTCTTGTTTCCTTGCACCTGAACTGTCAGCTGAAAAACAAAGAGAGTAACTCCAAGATGGCTCAGTGGCAAGGAAAAGTAACAGGGTAAGAACAGAGATGGTACATGATGGAATCTAAGGAAGACTGTGGAGTCCTAGTTCCTTACCCCCATAGATCTGGTTATCCTTGAAGAGGTTTTGCCTGATTCTGTATGGCTTCATTCTCCCACTTGCTCTGGGCTGCTGCACTTAAACCAGTTTTTTCCTTCAGTCACAAAAATTTTATTTATTATTATAGTAAATACTTTCCTGGCATTTGACATAATTCAGAACTATTTTTTGAAACAAGTTCAAATCTGTGAGGTTAAACCAGCTGAAATATAGTCTTTTTTTTTTTAAAAAAGAGAAACAAATCCATATAATAACTGGTTACCATCGTTGAGTGGATTCCAACTCATAGCAACCCTATAGGACAGAAAGAACTGCCCCATTGAGTTTCTAAGGAGCACCCGGTGGATTTGAACTACTGACCTGGTCAGCAGCTGTAGCACTTAACCACTACACCACCAGGGTTTCCTTTCATATAATAGCAAAATATAAAAATAGAAGCCAAGTGACAGAATGAAAAAGAAAGCTAAGTAATGGATTTAAGAAACTTTTGTTTCTATTCCTGACTTGTTGCTAATGGTCCTCTTTATCCTTCCTTTGTTACATATGTAAAACAGGTATGATAATAACTTAACAGTAGCCTTGCAAGTAAGGAGGAGTTTAAAAGGAATTATTAAAAAAGTATACAAATACTTATATAAATACTTTTGTCTTGCTTCAGTGAAGGTATCCTTGTAAATCAGGTTCTAGTTATTTCTTACTATTGTTTCAAACTCTCAACTAGAAAGATGTCAGTTGTTTTCCAAAGTGATAATCCCAGTTTATCACAATATTTTTAATTAAGAAAGACAATTACTATTAGAGCTGTCCTTTTTGAGGAGAAAAAGAGATAACTGTAGCACAATTGGTAAAGGTCCCAGGCTTAAACATTCACATCCAGACCAAAAAGAAACTCAACCTTTTTCTGTGAAAAGACGGAAATACCCAACCAAGTAATGTGAAAGCTTTCTGTACTCAAGGAATTGCCCGGCTATTCCAAGCATGTAATCACTCCCTACAGATTCCTGATGAATTAAAAATGTTCTCTAGTTACTCATAGCTCATCAGGTGTGCTGTTCACCTTTGGTAATTCACATTCGTCACTGGCACAACTCTGAGGGATGTCCTCGTAACGGTTCTTCAGATCCTCATACAAAGAAACAGTTTCTTGTGACTGAGCAAAGGGTAACAACTTTTCATTCAATAACATCTGCATTTGGAATTCTTCCTTAGGAGTCTTAGCATTTTCACAATGGTAAAGCAGAAATACCAGGTTCGAGGCATAGGGTACAATATGACTACTTCGGAACTTCCACAGCGTTTGTTCCTTGTAACTGTAAGCAGTTAGGGGCTCCTTGTATAGGGTCGCTGTGAGTCGGAATCGACTCGATGGCACTGGGTTTGGCTTGGTTTTGGTTTGTCTTTGAAGTAGCCCATGAGTGAAAGCAGTGGAAGGGTCTCTGCATGACCAAACTGCAGGATGACTGGAAAAGAAATTTGGTGAGACCTTTGTTTCTATTCAACTGCTTTGTCCAAGTGCTAAAGGATATCCTCAAACAGGATGCAGCTGGGCCAGCTATTAATAGTACAGCCATATCCTCTTTTCCAATATTGTTTCAGATCATTTAAATACTCTAATATCTTTGCATCGTCTATGTCAAAAACATCACACCAAGGAGGCTTAATGCCTTTAATTGGCAGGTCAAACGAACAGGTGGAAAAAGCTACCTGGATTAAATCTGTATATAAATCCTTTACTGGCACTTGTAAATTAGCTGCAACTTTTTGTTTTTTAAATGTCCTCCATTTCTGGTCTGGTTTTGAAGGCTTCTACATGGTAAAGACCTGTAGCATTCCTTTCCACTTCAGTGAAACACTTCTTACAATGATCAAAACCTCATTAGTTTATCATTAATCCCTGGAAGTCCACACTCCATGTCTGCGACGTCGGGCGGTGGAAGGCCTGGTTGTAGTGCTGCCACAGTTCCTGCAGAGAGGCTCTGCCGCTGTCCACGCATTGGTGCTTGGAGCTGGTCACAGCCACAGGCGGCCGAAATCCTCTGGGACAAGAGGTCGGGGAAGAGCGAGGCCAGGCGCGGTGCCAGCTGTGGCATGTCCTGCTGCCCCTTCTCCACCAGCTGTCCGTCCCTTCAATTCGTACCACAGCTGCCTGTTGGCCAACGCAGCGCCCCTGTTCCGGCCGCCGGTAGCGCTGGCCCTGTCACCTGCCGGTCCGTGGGCCTGCAGCAGCCTGTGACACTGCCGCAGCCTATGGATCTGCTTGGCCGTGAGGTAGAGGGTGCCCTTGCGGAGGACCACAACCAGCTGCACTGGTGTACAGGTCCCTTCCAGCAGCTGTGTCCCTCCGGGGTGCCTTGGGGTTCGGAAGAAGCCCAGGGTTAACGTTCTCGGAGAGTCTTGGTGCCGAAGTAGGGGTGAGTAAGTACCGAGGCCATGGGGTCCCCCGACTTCAGGAGGGAGCAGCGCGCAGCCAGGGTCGCAGTGGACACTGCAGGGACCCTGAGGAGGCGACGGGGCTGCGGAGCATCATGTGGTGGTTTTTTTTTAATGTTTCTAAATTTCATGATTTCTGGTTCCCTACAGCTTGACATTCCTCCCCTACTCCCACCCAAAGTTAGCTGTTGTTCTAGCCCTGTATGACAATATAGTTTACCTTAACCCAACAAATGTTTATCAGGTACCTCTATGCCATGCATTATACTGGAAAAAAAAAATACTGGAGACAGGATAAAAGACAAAGCACAATGTCTCTCCTCAAGGCTTGAGATCCTCAAGAACATACCCAGAAAACAACAGTCCAGTATCACAAAAGTATTAGAGAGAACATAAGCAATATAGTTTAAACAAAGTCTCCCGCTAACTAGGTAGGATGCAAAGTTTTGCTCATTCTATTTAGCTTTCCCAAACCACCCGTGAACTCAGGTGCACAAAGCAAATAAGAACGGTTCATTGAGTCAATGAGTTTATCAGAAATTTCTTTCCGACGTTAAGCATAGTGTCAGTTGGTCCTAGGGATATTAAAATCATGACCATGTGGATCAAATAGAAAACAATGTTTGTTTTGGGTCAGTCAGTAGTTTTAGGAAATGACAGGTGCACCTATACTGGGTAATACGGAAATCTAGAATGTTGCTCTTTCTCTCTACTAGCAAAACAAAATATTCTGTTCTATCCTTTTTTTTTTTTTGGTCCAAGCCAAATAAGCAATAAAATTCACAGAGACCTTTGAAAATTTCCATTTCCCAAACTTCAAAAATTAAAACCAACATTAATGAAGGACTCATTTTCTGAATAAAGTTAGAGATTAAGAAAATAAAGTTCTGTTAATTGCCTTTTTAACAGTAAGATCCAAATGAATAATTTTTAAAAATCTTGACGGTTTCTGGTTCTGATAAAAGGTTTTGAATTTCCAGCAGATTCACTTTTCAACATTCCCAGTTTGACCTCAGAGCCTCCGACTGAAGTTTTGTACAACTTAAGCAAAACAGGGAACAGGAAGATTTTTGAGAGTCCTTAGAAAAAGACAACTTAATTCGCCTCCTAAATCAGGCCTGAAATGACATTTGACGTATTCTGAAGAGCATGCCACTAAAGACGTTGTTTTTAGAGAAAAATTCTGATGATCAAGTCGCTCCTGATGATTAAAAATCAAATGGAATTTTAGCAAGAAGAAGGGCTAGCCATGGTGTCCTGATTCACTAAATTTCTCACACAGAAGTGGCCCATCATCTCAGGCAGCAGGGTGGGCACAATGCATTGTCCTAACACACTAAATACTTGAGTTTGCACAGTTAAATATCTATAGCTAGCAGATAACTGTTTTTTGTTTATGTGTTCTGAGAGTATGGAGAGGCCGTTGGTTATAATATTTCATTCTAATAAATGAAAGGGAACATTTCTTAGTATGTAATTTCTAGCTCTTCTTTCTCATCTTCTATACTTGAACTATCCCAAGACAAACCTTTTATTTCTCTGTTAAAGGTATATGGACCCATAGTAAGATCTATTATCCACAATGCTCTATTTATAACACAGAACAAATGTCAGAAATACTTTCATCTGAAAGCACCATCCTTCTCCCTCCCCTCCTTTTTTTTTTTTTTTTTTTTACCTCATTCCCTGTTGACATGACTGCAACCACTGGAAACTTATTAACTTCAACCTCTGTGACACCTACAGTTGCCAGAAGACCAATCTCTGAGGGGCCCATGTGGGTTCCTTTGGCTAACACGCATTCCCCTCTTTTAATGTCATGGCCGATGGGTCTGAAAGTCAAAGTAGAACCATAAGCAGTATGACTAGGAATAACATTTTCCCAAATGAGGGAGGGAAATTTTAGTGTCAGAAGAGAACACTCAAGGGGAGAAAAAGGTCAAGAGATGAGGCAGGAACAGGATAAAGAAATGAAGAGATTCTGAAAACTCTATGCTTTTTTGTGTTTAAAATTAAATTGCACAAATGAAGACAAAAATAGCATTTGTATTTATTACTGCTAAATACAAATACGTTATTCAGCATTTAAAATTATTTTACAAATTGCTTTGCAGCACATTACAGCTAAAAACACCAATTGCAAACTTTCTTTGATATAAGGCAAGAATTTGTATTAAAATGTCTAGTGGTATTAATGATAAAAAGTTGCTTAGCTCTGTGGCGCAAAGAATAATGCTAATGAGGTTACAGTTTTAGAGGTAATTTCCATTTGGACCACGTAGGTTGGTCTTGTTCTATGGGCAGAGAGGTATATTCATCTTAGTCTGTTGCCACAGGGATGGCAGAAGTGTAACTTTGTTACAAGGTGATATTAAACAAATTAGTACATTTTCCATTGTAAGAACAATAATATAAAGTAAATGCACTACTAATGGTAGGGTAGTAGATTCATTTTTGTATATAAGAGCAGCAGATTATTTCGTTATTATTGGTAATCAGTAGAGGATGGGCTACCAGCTAATAGTATAAATAGCCAATTCTGGGATTATGTGTATTAATACCAAATTCTGGATTATCTAGGGGTAGAGCTAACTGGATCATGCACAATCATGAATTTGCCTTCTTTACATGTTGCTTTTGCCTATTTCATTCACCTTAAGCATCTTCATTAAAAAGTGGGCAGGACAGACATAGGATGTAGAATTCAGAAAATTCATTTTGCTACTTGTTAAAAGCCCCGAAAGCTAACAGCTAATCAATACAGTTGTAGATTTAAAATAGTCATGCTCTCCTGAGTTCATGATTACGCAGAAACAAAAACTGGCTATACATTCTATATGTTATGAACTTACCTGATATCTTGGCCTGGTCGAGCCTGAACCAGAATTCGCACTTCAAGTTCCTCAGTGCCCTGTAATAAGAGTACATCACACAATTTCAAACAGAAATTATGATCGGTAGAATTTATCTACTCATATGCTTTTAGCATTAGATAGGCCCAGAATATACAAAAATATACAGAAACATGAAACCATTTGCTAAACCTTTGAAAATACTATGAATTTCTACTTCAGGTTCCTGAAAAATTAGAAGGTTTTGTGCCAAAAAATAAATATCTTCTTGTTCACATTTCTTTAATGCACCAATTCAAATATTGAACCTTGCTTTGTAAGCAGCATTCTGAAGGGGAAAAATGATATATATGTATGTGTGTGTGTGCACATACATATATGGCTACCCTAATGAATAAAGTGAATGGGCATGGAGATAACCTCTCTTCTATTCCCATGAATCATGGGTTTGACACTGTAACAAGGTTAGCAAATAGTTCTAGAAATTTCAGTGAAGGACTTACAGTTTGCCTGGTAGTAGATTTCTGTAAATTAATGGTGATCATCAATTTTACATTTATGGGCTGTGAATAATATTGTGACATTGGAACTGTGTCTTATCATCTGGCAGAGTCTGTGGATACATGTGTTCTGGAATTCAATGCTCTGATGGTTTCTGTAATGCCAATAAATCTGCTTGGACAATTTTAACAGCAGACAATGTGATCTGTATTCCAAGAGTTGAATTTTATATGCCCTACAAGTTGATTAAAAAGAAAATCCCCAGATCAAGAAAAATGGCTGTCTCTTAGGCACGGCTGAATTTCACTATATACCCAGCCCAAGAGAATATATACTTATTTTTAACATCAGGCTTTTAAATATAAGATAAATTTCTTCACAAAATAATTAAGAAAGCCTGTTATTAAAACCTCAGCTGAAACTATTCTACTTAGTACGTGGCTGAGACTCTGGTTTCAATAATTGCTACTAGTTTTAGCGAGATGAAGATCTGCTTAGATCCTAAAAAATCCCAGGGTCCTTTATTTTTAGGCAACAGAAGGGGAGCTGACATAAATTTAGTATCTCAAGGCTGGCACAGATCTTCCCTGAATTACAGAAAATCAGAGCTGAAAGGGTCATTTGGTTCAAATGCTTGGCTTAGTGTAATGTTCAAGAACTGGTCCAAGTGTTCCTTGTTAAACTCTTCTCTATTAAATTCTGAATTCATTATAACTACTTTCATGTTTTTAGCAGAACAAATTTCTCAGCTAGAAGGTATGTCAACAGGTAATACCTCTGCTCTTCTATCTTGAGATATTTTCATTTCTTATTTGCATGTGGAATTTCTTGGGTCAAACATGGTTTAAATTCTGCTATAATAAAGGCAACGATCATCAAAATAAAACAAACAAACAAACATACAAAGCCCCTCCTATTACAAAACGTTTTTCAAGCCTAAGGCCATTCCTTATTTATTGAAGACCCATTCACTATAATGTAAGGTTCCAACATAACAAAAAAGCTGGGTTCATCTCATAAACACACAGAAAACGAGCCTAATAATATACTGCCATAGGAACAATGGCGCATAGGACCTGGTAATGACGTACATCATCTGATTCCCTGATAAGTTCAGTATCTTCCACTTGTACTACTGCATCAGCACCGCAGGGGATTGGAGCACCTGTTGTAACCCGCATGACTTGTCCTGGCATTACTGTCTGAGTTGGCTGAAACACAAATATGTAAGAGAGTTGATTTACTTTGCTGCTGCAAAGGAAAAGTCTGCAGGAGATGTAACATTTTCAGAAAACAAACCATAAAAGGACAGTCTTAGAATCTTACTCATTTTGGGTCAATGTAATAAAAGCTACCCCAAAACAGGTGCATTTACATCAAACAGGCTTTAACTTGATTAAAACTGCCTTTATACGTTCTTTAAAGTAATGACAATTAGATGGCTTTTTTTGGCTCCCTATTTTCCTTTTGAAGAGCTGCCACTTGCGTTTGCCATTATTGTCTTTCACTCAAATAATGTGAATTTTCTCAACATATGTAAAGTGATTTGAGAATCTGTAATGAAAAAAATGCTAGGAAATATGATTTTAAAAATGACAATTGTGAAAAACCAACACCCTGGTGATTTACTGAACTTCAAATGTTTGAGAAATGCAATGCTTTATTAACTAAACTTTTTGGTTAAATAAAGGCAAACCAGAAAAATTAATCAATTTTTATTATTGCTCTTGAAAATCTTTTAAAGCATATTAGCTCACCTCTCAACTAATAATAAAAGTCTAGCAAATATAATTGAATCATTTATAAATGATTCCTGTATTTGTAATGATTTAGATTAAACATTATGTCCGAGATTCTCATTGTCTGAATTTTCATGTGGATGGTGTAGGAGGCTGAGGTAAATATGTTCTGACCACAGGACTTGTCCTACAAACTTCTCCAAGCATGAGGAAAAGTATATTTCTATAAGATCCATCTCATAGGTTTGATCGGGTCTCAAAGAGTCACTTGTCCTGGGCTACAATTTAGGTCACAGCTGAGGAAAGGAATGTGTCAAACTCCCCCTAAAGAAAACCCTGAGACCAAATTAATTCCCCAACTAAAAAACAAAAAAAAAAAAGGTATTTTTCAGATGTCTGCTTCATAAATATTTAAAATCTTAGGGAGTGGCTAAAGAAAAATACCCTACCTCTGGAAGTAAAATCAAAGTAAATCTGAAATTTTATTATTAGAAAAGCTTTAAAAAGCCTCTCTCCATAGTATTATTGCTGCAAATAATACCACCAATAGCTAATATTTATTGAACTTTCAGTCTATGCTAGGTACAGTTAAATACATTATATATATAAATACATTATATAAGCCCTATAAAGAAAGGGATTTGTTTTATTCTCTATTTGCCTCTCCAGATCATATCCCCTTTGTCTATTATGTCCTGTGCCCCAGAAGGCTGACCTCTATGGACTATTTCTACCAGGTTCCTGTCACTCCAGCTTCTGGCTAGATTTAGCCAATGGGAAAGGCCAATAGTGAGACTAAAGGGCAGGAGAAAAAACAGAGGTTTTATTGCCCTTGCTCTTTCCCTGTTGGGGTGCAGTTTGGCAATGGTGGTGTCATTTCTGCTACTGAGAGAACAACTGTTGGGCAGCCCTTTTCCATACCTATGAATCTTCCCATGTTCAGGTACCATCCTCTCCCTTGGCTCTTTCAGACCTACAGGTGGTAATGGTGTCTCACTGTTGCTAGCACCTGGGTGCACATTCCTTTGTTGGTTTCCTTAATCCCCTTATAGCTATGCCTTGCATTAATTTCTTTTTTATCACCGCTTATTGCTATATCATCCTGAAGTCTAGAAAAGGTCTGGCACAAAGTAGGCACTAAACAAATATTTCCAGAATGGCTAAATGTGCATTATCTCATTTAATTATCACAACAACTACATGCAGTAGGAGGTTCTATTATTAGGACCATTTTATAAGTCTGGAACCTAAAGCTTAAAGGGATTAACTAAGGTGCCCAAGATTAACCATTATTAAGCGGTAGCACTGGAACTTAAACTCAGGTATGTCTAACTCCAAAGACAAAGACTCAAGTATTATGCCATATCCTCCTTAATACATCAGCCATTTATGCAAATAATTTTATAATGCCATTTCTTGCAAAAGATTGGTACTGGGTCAACCAACTCTCCATACATAATACTTTTTTGTTTATAACTCCAGCTGTCCCTGTCCCCCCCGCCACCCCGTCACTGGAGAAGGAGATTCTTGAATCAGATCTGGCATTTAGCCACATACTTTACATCTCCTTATCCTGCTATTTGAACAAAAGACATTCCAGGCTTATTCAGAATTTGTTACATTGTAATGTAATTTTCCACCAAGATAATGAACAGGATTTAAAATGAAGAGTTTACGGCCATATGCATTTAAAATTTATTGTTTTACTTCCAATCCAAAATATCTCTTATCCTCTGAGGCTTCTCTTAATCCACTATATATGGCCATTTTGCAGTGCATTGATTTTTGATGAAATGCATTAAAGTTTTGATATGATATGTATATTTTTTAGTCCAGGTGCTAATGTCAAAACTATCTCCTGAGCCTGTAGAATGATGGTATTTAATATAGACCTAAAGAGCTCCTTCTTTTGCTGAAAGTGCCTTGTTGGCTAAGGTGAAAAGTGAATTGAAGGCAGTTGATTCTCAAGCTGTGATGTGTTAACCTAAAGCCCTTCCTCAATTTAGTTGGGTTCAATGTGCTATATTCTCTAAATTTACCTTTAAGTTTTACTATGGTTTGATCTGTAATTTTCTCTATTTCTTGGTTTAAACCATCTTTTAAGATGTTTTTGTGTGGCTATTAAATAAAAAAGCCTTGGCTCTTCTCCAAGGCCAGCAATTCTATACGGTGGGTGAAAGATTCTTACCAGCTTACACATATTAAACCCAATATTAAAGATATCATTGAATGTATGAACATATTTATATACTCACTCAGAGTAGACATATAAACTGCAACTGAATTGAATCAACTGAAAACCATACATTCTGGCAATACACCAAGTACTTCCTTTAGATTAAGATTAATAGTTATTCTTTGCTTTTTATCTTTATTGATATCCCTTATATGCTTTACATAGAGTGAAACAGTTCAAATCTTGACCGAGTTGGGTTTTTTGAGCTTTGTCTGATGATAGAGCTTTAGGTAAAATTTTCTAAGGAAGTGTCCAGTGTTAACCAATGGTACCAAACTATGAGGGACTTAAAAAAAACAAAAACCAAACCCAGTGCCGTCAAGTCGATTCCGAGGGACTTAAGGTCAAATATTTTAGTACACCAATAAACCATTCTGTAAATCACTACCTGAATGTTTGCAGTTTCACCCCAATGCTCAAGGGTATGTACTTTCAATAAGTGAACAATTTGGCTCTGGCAAGATCTTGGAGATTGCTGTAAAGTCTGTGTGGTACATCAGTTATAAATAAAGGACACTCCAGGTAATTTGAAGAAAAGTACCCTTTTCTTCTTTAGTTTTGATCTTTTTTTCCCATCAAACTTTTATAGGAATTTATAAGAAGTTTGCAACTTTTAAGTTTCACAACTCTTCTTGTGCTCCTAGTTCTCTAGTAGAGTTGGAGGGCTTAACTAATAGTAAATAAGGTTTAAGAAGTCCTCAAGGCCCTCAAGAATCTGCTAGTTAGTGCTATGTATACTAATCTCTGGCTACCACAAACTATTTGCAGTTTCCTAAGTACTCCATGGAGCCCTCGTGGTGCAGTGGTTAAGAACTCCGTTGCTAACCAAAAGGCCAGCAGTTGGAATCCACTGGCTGCTCCTCTACAGTTCTACTCTGATCTATAGGGTCGCTATGAGTCAGAATCGACTTGATGGCAACGGATTTTTAAGTGCTCCATGCAATTTTTAAAAACACCTCTGGGTCTTGTCTTACATCCTGAGCTCTGTCTGGAATGTTTCTTTCCCATTTCTGCTTTTACAAAATTGTCTTAGGCCCAGCTCTAATCTCATCTCCCTAACCACTCCAGGCTGAAATACTCAACCTCTCTTTTGTGCTTCACAGCACTTGACTGATACCACTAGTTAAACATCTAATATACTGTATTATATTTAGTTGTTTATATTCTGCCTCCACTACATGTAAATTCCTTAAGAATACTAATCGTATCTTAATCTACTTTATATTCCCAGAACCTAGCACAGTCCCTAGTCAGTTGAAGATCAGACAAGCACTCCCTGAATAACTCTATTTTGTGGCTTCCATGGAGCACAGCTCTACTCTGACACACAGGGAGTTGCCACGAGTCAGAATTGACCTGACAACAGCTGTTTTTTTCCTTTTTTCATAGTAATGGCCGGATGAAAATTATTCCTTGTGATAAATGAATTCAAAACGGTTTTCTTGAAGTATGATATGGTTTTCAGACCACTATTACTGGTAAGACAATGCCTATCTAATATGTTTTAGAGAGGTTAAAAAATCTGTCCTTCTAAATTTCCCTGTTTGCAACATAAATTGGGGAAAAGTCTGGGAAGACCATCTAGAAATTGTAGTTCTATACATAACATCAACGTTTATGCAAAAAGAAAGACTCGCCTAATCCTGGTGCTAGTATATATATGCTTGTGGGACATGTCTGTGAGACAGATCAGCAACATCATGACATATATCAATAGGAACAGATTCTTTAAATTAAGAAATGACAATTTCTTTAGTCCTTTCTCATGGGAGCCATCCTTTAATCTCTTTGATAATCTTCTGTCCAATTCCTTTCTAAATTTTCCGTTAACTGATAGGAGAAGTTTAGAAATAGATGGTGAAAGTCCATGAAGTCAAAATCTGATATTAAACCTAAAGGACCTATGAATCTCACCTGTTCACCAGCTTGGGATTCCCCAATGATGAAACGGTCTCCTGGGCCATCAGCAGCTGCGAGATGGAACAGAACCAAGAACAAACATCAGTATGGACCAGTGTCAAGGAACAAGGACTCAGTACTGGAATTCTAAAATTTGACTCGAATTATCTGATAAGGCTTCAGAAAAACGGAATACTTTTCTGGTCTCTTATATTACACAATGGTTTTGTTACTACTAGTTTGATCTCTGGTAATTACTGACAATTCATAACTACCAACAGAAATGATCTTAATTGGCCTTTTTTTGGTGTTACTGTAGATGGTCTTCCTGTCACTCCATAATTTCCACATTTGTGCATTTCTAATAGGAAGTTTGTTTAGCCTAACCTTCTAAATAAATACCACCTTATCCAAGTGTATGTATATGAGATGTATATGCCACTTTTAGGGTTTTTTTTTTTAAATTAAACTTTTAAAAAATGAACAATTTAAAACATACATAGAAGTTATTGCTTCAACAATGATCACCATTTTACCAATTTTGTTTCATCTACGCTCCCACTATTTTTGCAGTATTTTAAAGCAAATCATGATTTTCTTACTACAGAAAATTAAAATACAAATTATTTTTCAGAGTCCCATACTAATGATTTCAAATGTGAATAACCTCATTTTTAATTATTTTCTGGTAGGGAAATAATCATCAGTTTGCCACCTCCCATATACAACCTACACATTTTCTCCTTTTAATTCCGGCACAAAAGGAAATTATCATGGTTTCAGAAGTAAAACAAAGCTGAATCTGAATCCTGCTCCTGCCTATTATCAGCTTTATGATTTTGAGCAACTTACTAAATCTCTCTAAGCTTCAGTTCTTTTGATAAAAATGGGGATAATGAATATTTTAAAATAATATCTTTTAAAGCTGTTCATTCCTTTCATTCATTCATTCATTCAGTAAATTTCTACTAAGTGTCTTCTATACGTCGTGTCATACTACGTGCTGGGGACAGAATATAGAGTAATACCAGTCATGGCTTCTATCTAAAGCAGTGCCCGCCTGTTTGCAATGTTTTCCAAACTCTGGATCACAAATGGAGGTTGGTTGTAAAATCAACTTATAAACAATTAAAAATCAAGTTTATTGTGTTAAAACATATATATGTATACCTAAAAACTTTACCCATTTTTAAGTGCACAGTTCAGTGACAGTAATTACATTCACCATGTTGTGCAATCATCACCACCATCTATTTCCAAGTTTTTCATCACATCAAACAGAACTCCACACCCCTTATACAGTAACTCTCCCCCAGGCCCTGGTAACCACTGATAAATTTTTGCCTCTATGTATTTGCCTATGATAGGTATTTCATATAAGGGGGATCATATAACATTTGTCCTTTTGTGTTTGACTTATTTCACTTAAATAATTAGAAATAGTTTTGTTTTTCTTTAATAAAAAAGAATACAAAAAATATGTTTCATCACATATGGTAAGGACAAATATTATTTCATGAAACTTGTTTTTGTTTATATATATGTGTGTTTATGTATATGTTTATATATATGTATGTAATGTATATATGTGATTTATATGCAAATTTTTTCCCCTACTGGATAATAAGTAATAAGGATCTATCTATCCTACTGGCTTGTGATGAGACAGATATTAACCAAATAATCACATTAATGAGTATGTAAATACAAATCAAGAAAGGAACATGGTTTTATGAGAGTATACATTTAAAAAAGCTAAAAGTCCTATCTGCCTCCCTTCCCCTCAAGAGTCACATATTGCCTCTTTTGTTTCCCCAGTGTACCCTAAAATAACTCTAATGATACCTCCTTAAAGTATTTGCAGTGATTTGCTTATTTGTCTCATGGAAATCTTTAGTATTGGCCATGTAAGTGTTCAACAAATGTTCAATATGTGAAGTGCTCAAAATATTCAATAGATGTATGAGTGTGGATCATAGGACTCTTTATTATGCAGATGTGAATGAACAAATATTTTTTCCCTCTTATTTTACAACACAAAATGCTATATTTTAAATGCCTTCCATTTTCTGCAATCCGCGCATATTTTCTTTCAAAACTTGAGTCAACATTTTTAGAATGTTTAGAAAGACTGCTCTAATTCTGTATAACTTAGATAATATCATTATTTTGTCTAGCATAGTGCCTAGCTCAATAGTTGATGCTCAATAAATATTTGTTGAAAGAACAAAGAAATGAATTTGGCATTTCCATAACACTTAGGCAGGAAGTTTGCAGACTAACTTGTACTTACTGGCATTGTGTTGTGCAGGTTTTCTTAAATCACTTTATAAATGTGTACATTTTATCTCTTCAGCTAGATTATGAGCTCCTTAGAGGTTAGAACCACTTCTATCATCTCTTTTTGGAACCCTTTGCTCTTTACTCTCCATCTCCACTCTTTCTCCTGTTCGCCCACACATGCACATGTACACACACTCAAAATGTTTATATCAATGCTCAGTAAGAGGCTCTAAATAATTGTCACTGAATAATAAGAGGCTGGAGATCATCTGGGGCAGTATAGGGGCAAACCTGGTTGAGAGTCTCAGGGAGGTCAACATCTGAAAGAGCCCTTAAGTGATTCTAAGAACCAAGAGCCTTTGTTATCAGAGAAGATGCTCTGGGAAAGAAAACGTACTTACTTGAACTATGCTCTCCACTTTACCCTGAACCTTTCCATCTGTTAACTGGTAGCCATTTGTCACTTCTCTCTAAACGTCTTAAAATACTTTATAGCTATATTTCTGGCCTTATAAGGAAGGTTCAGTTAACTAACAACATATATATACCGGTGTTCAAATTTTAAGGTCCATACAAATCATCCAGGGAATCTTGTTAAAATACAGATTCTGATTCAACAGGTCTGGAATAGGGCCTGAGATTTTATATTTCCAACAAGCTAATACTGCTGGTCTATGGACTACTCTTTTCAGGAGCAAAACACTATAAGATTGAACTGAATATAGACAAATTCAGACTAAAAGAAAACCTAAGGAATAAAAAACTAGTGAACTACCACAGGAGACCTGATTTTACATCTTTAACACCAAGGCTCACTATTTATTATAAAGACAGGGCAATAATTATCGATCTATCTAACTTGCAGGCATCTATCTTAAAATACCTATTAAAGAGACAGGTAAAAAAAAGGTTGCCATTTCAAGATGAATTCTCTAAGTTTAGGTGGGAAGGGGAGGGAATGGAGGGATAGTGTCATATGAACCTAAATCTTGAAAAGAAACTAAATAAGCCACATTATGTCATTAGAAAAGGTGGGGAGATTCTAAGGATTTCTGTCAAGGCTTAGAATCTCCCACCCCATCCCCCTAATTTTGACATATCTATTAATAAGCTTTCTTTTCTGCTTTGTAACTATAGAATTTAGTTTGAAGCAAGTGATAAAAGCAACATAACCCAAACTCTAACAGCATTACAGCTGTAGAATTCATAATGCTTAATGTTAGACTCTGAAGCTGCTTCCAGTTCCTCCCTTTTTAATGCCCCACAACACTTTTGTCTTCCCCACCTCTTTATTTGAAGATTCCTGGCTATATCACTTGATATAAAATTGTTACAATTAGATAACTATTAATTGTGGCAGCATTTTCTCATTTCTTATAAAAATGAACTTTTAATAGAAAATGATCATCCTCAACCATCTGCCATAGAAGTAGCCTTCATTTTCATCTTCTAGCCATATGTGACTTCTCTTTAAACCTCTCAAAACACTTTAAAGCTATTCATTTATTTTCGATAATAAAGAATCTCATCATTTCCATGTTAGGACTGAATAAACTGAGGCCTGTTGACATAGCATGACTTTCAGAAGGCCCTAGGAAATATCCTTGATAGAAGAATAAGGCAGAGGGATTAAAAATTTGTCCAATTATGGAACTATACTGCCAAGATGGGTGATAGGCACAGGGTCATAGTATTTATGTATACACTAAGATTTTATTATAGGAAGGGGTAGGGTAGGTTAGGGGCAAGCAAAGGGGACAAGGCTGGAATGCAAATTAATACTTGCTACAATTATGCTGAGGGGCTATATCGGGTGAGTCCTTTGGGGTTAAATCTGCTGTCATTTCATATGGAAAGCAAGAAGCTGGGAGTAGGATGGAGTTAAAAAAAACAAAAAAAACCCAAACCCACTGTCGAGTCAGTTCAGACTCATAGTGACCCTATAGGACAGAGTTGAACAGCCTCATAGAATTTCCAAGGAGTGGCTGGTAGATTCAAACTGCAGACCTTCCAGTTAGCAACCGAGCTCTTAATCACTGTGCCACCAGAGCTCCGGATAGATGAGTGAGAAGGCATTTTATAGTCTCTACCATCATCTTCCAGGGAAAAATGCCCATGTATTTTTAGTATTGGGAAAGAAAGTACAACTTTTCCTTAAATAGAGTACTTTAAGGCTTTTGAAATTAACTAAAATGAATTATTCCAAATTTTCTAACTGTTCACATGAATACTACTCCGTATCATAAGGCTCTGACAAACGAGTTGGAGAACCAGCTGTGGCCAAAGAGGATTTAAATGGACAAACAAGAACCCCTGGAACATTACTTTTGCAAAAGAAAAAAAAAACTAGCTCTAAATCAAAAAACCTGTAGACTGTCTACACTGAATTTGAGTATTCAGTTTGACCTCCTGGGAGGAAGTACGACAAAACGTTAATAATGGCCAGGCAGTGAGATAACGGGCAATTTAAAAATGTGCCTTTTGATTTTCTGCATTTTCCATAAGCATATGTTTCAATCAGGATGTAAAAAAAATTAAATTCACTTCACACAAATGGCAAGGATTTCTCTTAATATATCCTTGAAGAAATGTATATTATACATGCTTCTCAAATTAGTTCTTGGTTTGTTCAAAATATTCCCTTTTTCTTAATGATTCCAAAATGAGTTCTGAAAGGATAAGCCTTTCCAATTGAACTTTTGCAGGAAAGCTGAACTTGGGATTCTGCCTGCGATATTTTTGCCTTTATTAACATCTAAGAGACCATAAGGCAGTGGAGGCCACATCTCTACAGGGGGTTGTGAAGGCATAAAGAAGATGATTAGCTTATTTAGTGTGAAGAGAGAAATCTTTGAAAACATAAATAAAAATAATGTATTAATTTTAATTGATAATAGGCAACTTTCATTTTCTTTGTTTTTATTTCTCAAATTCACTCCTTCCTGAATGTAGTTTTACAGTTTTTAGGTCTTCCTGTTATAACAATACTTGATTCCTGCTTTCTTTCTTTGAAGCACGTATTCTTTATTATTCTATTTTTTAAAAACTGTTCCTACGTATATCTTGTTTCCTTAGTTACTTTATTACTGTCTTCAGTTTTCAACCCACATACCTTAAAGCAAGTGGTCCTCCAACTGGTGTGGAGTTTTATCCCACATGTTTCTGAAGGATACTGGCTAATGCTTAGTGATCCAGAGCAAGTTAGCAATCTCTTTACACCTAGAGGGTTAGCAATGCTCACAGGTGCCACTGGTTATTACTGGAAGGCCTAAGGCAAAGGCAGAGGAGAAGAAAAAAAGGGAGAATAAAGGGAATGGGGAGAAAGGGATAGAAGTCAAGGAAGAGAGGGGTGGAGAGAAGGAGGTACACGTGGTAGAGAGCCACAACAATTGCCTTAAGGATACCCTTTACCAAAACACTGCTTGGGGGCGATATTACAACACAGAAGAGACTAATGAATGCATTTATCTGCAAAGAAATTAAAGTCATCTTAATTACTGATAACGGTAAAAAGGCCTTTTAGGATTCATAGAATTTGTTTTCCTGAATTACAGACAAGGGTGAAAAGATGTAACTGAAAAATTCAGCATGGTTATAAGACTAACTGCCACTTTTAGCCCATACCTCTTTGTCCACTGATGAGTTTTGCTGTCTCAATTATGATGTCAATATATAGAGACACACCAGCCATTCCTGTTTTGAGACTTAACTATATCCACCATACTTATCTATTGTATATATTAGAGAACTAGCAGCACTTTACAAGAAAGAAAGAGTGTGAATCAGCTGCATGGTAGATAATCTCTTAAACTTTATATACTGTGAGGTGTCATTTTAGAAATTTTTGTGTGAAATAAAACACCATCACTCCAAAACAAAAGAATAATATGGTGAATGGTAATTTTACATACAAAATTTCTTTAATAGATTCTACAGTAGCAGAAAGGTTCTATTATGGTTCATGTGGGCTAACTGTCTTTTTTGGCAACTAGAAAAGCTCTGAGTAATAGTTTCTTTTTATTGAACTGCTGCTACCTCATGCAAAATCACAGAACAACATTTCTGTTTGAGAATGATTCTCCTTTAAATAATTTATTTTCCCACCCTCTCCTGGTTTGTATTACCAAGAATGTAAAAAGTAGACTTTCTTGTCACTTTGGTATTTCATCTACTGTAGTTGTTTGTTATACTCTGAAAGTAAGAATTCTTTGTCATTTTATATCAATCCCATGTGACTACATATTATAAGATCAATATAGAATTTACTTTTTTAGTTAAAAGTAAATAACAAGACACAAATAAGACTAATAAAAGCCAATGAGGCTATCAGAAGAATAAAATAATTTTCTTTCTGGGCAATATTCAGTATAGTAAATACTTCAGAAGGAATAAATTTGGGGAAAAAAAATCATGGGAGACATTCGAGATTTGTTATTTATGCTTTGGCTTTCCCAATTTCAGAAGTACTCTCATCTAGTGAGATCATGTTATTAGCTGAATGAGGTTCATCCAAGATAGTCTTCCTGAGAAAAAACACACTAGTGGGAATGAAAAGGTAACTCTCTACCATTGAATTTACATAGAATATGAGAATAATAATTCAGATAAATATTATCCTTTTTCAGAGATGGTCTAAGTAAATGTGTTAAAAATAATAATAGTAATAATATTATCAAACATTTAAAAAAAAACAATTATTAGTGCTATTTTGTGGTGTGTGTATGTGTGCGTGGAAACCCTGGCAGCGTAGTGGTTAAGTACTACGGCTGCTAACCAGAAGGTCTGCAGTTCAAATCCATCAGGTGCTTTTGGAAACCCTGTGGGGCAGTTCTACTCTGTCCTATAGGGTCACTATGAGTCAGAATCGACTCGACGGCACTGGGTTTGGTTTTCTTGGTTTTTGTAATGTGCATGTGTGTGTGTGCCAGGTACTTCTCTAAGGTTTTCTAGGGCCTCATTTAATCCTCACAACAACCTGTTAAGTAAGTACTGTTATAATTTTCACCATTTTACAGACAAGGAAATTTAGGCTTAAAGATTATAGATTGAACTGGTACTGGCACTGACTTTGCTCAAAGCCCCTAACTTTAACCATCTGTAAACTGCCTGCAACATAAAAAGATACTGCTAAGAGATGGTGATAGAACACAGAAGAGATTAAGGAATGTATTTAATTACAAAAAAGAAGAAATTATTTTAATAGCTAAATGTAGTTTAAAAAACAAACATAAAACAACCAGTAAAAGACTCCATTACTGACCATCAAAGAGGAATTGACACACTTTAACAGCTTTGATAAACTGGGAAATATTCTTAGACACTTCTTCAACTCTATCAGTCATGAATTAATAACCAATATCAGTGTCTAAGCAACTCAGTTGCATTTTCATTTTGGGTTCTGAGATTGAACTTTAGGCAGGCAAATGCTACTTGGTATTTATTTGCTTGTAAGCTTTATATAATCTCAGGCAACGCTGAGGCCTGAGTTGCCAGTACGACCCAGGGCTCCAGAGCTTTGAAAGATGGGATCTTCCAGGCAATTAGAGATTTTCCCTCATGCTTTCTTTCATGAAGCCCTTTACTGATGTTTGAGTTTAAAGCAGGAGAATAGATTATCCTACTTTATCCATGTCTTGGGAATCTGCTCTTATCTTCTTGGACTACATAAATATTTTCAACTCGAAAACATTCGGAAAACTGTCTGCTGCCTGGCATGTGTAGGGGCAGAGGGAATAATTTATAGTACAGTGCCTTTATTCAATTCCTACACATTTATTTGTAAACAAGAATTTTCATGTAATCTGGTACTTTCACTAAAAAGCTTTAATGAAGGTTGTGTCAGAAAACAGAAGATAGATCAATGTGGTTATCTGTGAAGGAAGTTGTTCTGACAACCACTGGGGAAACAGATGCAACAGTTGTTGAGTACCTGAGCTGAGCCAAAAGTCTGAAAAAAACAATATGAGTTTGATGATACTCAAGAAAATAAAACATTTACCTCGGACGGCATAGCCATCTTTTACTGATGCTGGGAAGGGGGGTAGGTTGTCTTTTGCATACACATCTTGAGCAAGGACTCGGCCCATTCCATCTGAAAGAAGAGAAAAGGAAAATGTGAATGTTGAGAGCAATGGGGTAAGCAGGCAGATGTAAACAAGATGGGCCTGTGTGCTTATCTGACAGCTTATAACTGGGCTCAGTTAGCCCTCCTGATTTCTATCCCAAGTAATAGGATACAGAAGAAAGGGATGCAGCCTGGTGCCTGAAATAAAAAAAAATTAGATTCAGTCAATTCTTAATACTGCTTTGCAGAGGTTATCTGAATATGGCTACTACATACTCATCAAAGATATAGTCATGTATTTTAAAATATCGATTATAAATTGTTGATGTGTCATGCTTTAACAACCCAAATATGATTTTCTTTAAAAGGAAAGCCAATTCCTTTCCTACCCCTTGACTGAGTAATTTCACTTCTGCAAGTCTACCCTAAGAAAATGGATAGATATTTATATGTATGCTTATTTCAAAGTTGCTTATATGAGTGAATAAGAGACAAAAAACCCAAAAGATCAATAACATAGGAATTTAAGTAATGTCCTATCTTATGATAAAATATTATTCTGGCTAAAGTAATATTTATGAAGAATATTCATTGACAGGAAAATTCTTATGAAATGTTTAAAAATGTGCTAAATTGCACATGTAGTATATAATCTTAACTGTCATTAAGACAATGTGTATGTATCTATACAAAAAGACAAGAAGATACATGAAAATATAAAGCATTTGCCACATTGTACAACCATCAGCACTGTTTCCAAAGGTTTTCCATCAACTCATACAGAAACTCAGTGCTCCTTAAGCAATAATTCCCCATTTCCCTCTCCCACCAACCCCTGGTAACCACTAATAAACTTTGGTCTTTATGCATTTGCCTAGTCTAGATATTTCATATAAGTGGGATCATACAATTTTTATCCTTCTGTATCTGTCTTATTTTACTTAGCATAATGTTTAAAAGGTTCATATATGTTGCAGCATGTATTTGAACTTCACTTTCATTATGGCTAAATAATATTCCATTGTATTTGATATACGACAACTTGTTTGCCCATTTATCTGCTAAAAGACACTTGGGTTGTTTCCACCTTTTGGCTACTGTGAATAATGCTGCAATGAATACTCGTGTACAAGTATTTGTTTGTCTGCTTTCAAGCCTTTTGGGTATACACCTTGGAGTGAAATAGCTGGGTCACAGGGTAACTCTAGTACAACTTCCTGAGGAATTGCAAAACTTTCTCACAATGGCTGCACCATTCTATATTCCCACCAGCAAAGCACAAGTGTTCCAATTTCTCCAAATACTTGCCAATACTGGTTATTTTCCATTTTTCTGATAATAGCCATCCTAGTGAGTGTACAGAGGTATCTGATTTGCATTTTCTCAGTGACCAATGGCATTGAGCATCTCTTTATGTGCTTATTGGCCATTTGTATATGTTCTTTGGAGAAATGTCTATTCAAATCTTTTGCCCATTTTTAAATTGTGTTGCTTTTCTGTTGTTGAGTTGTAGGAGTTTTTCATATATTCTGGAAATTAAATCCCTACCAAATACATGATTTATCAATATTTTCTCCCATTCTGTAGCTTGTCCTTTCACTGTCTTGATAAAGTCCTTTGATGCACAAAAGTTTTTAATTTTGATGAAGTCCTAGTTATCTATTTTCTTTTCCTTTGTTGCTTGTATTTTTGGTGTGTCATGTCTCAAGATCCATTGTCAAAAGCGAAGCCCTGAAGATTTACTCCTAGGTTTTCGTCTAAGAGTTTTATGGTTTTAGTTTTTATATTTAGGCCATTGAGCCATTTGAGCTAATTTTCATATGTGGTATGAGGTTTGGGTCCAACTTCGTCCTTTTTTGCATGTGGAGATCCAGCTGTCCCTCTACCATTTGTTGAAGGGACTAATCTTTCCCCCATTGATTGAACGTGGCAGGGTTTCTTTCTGAGTTCATAAAAATGTTCTAAAACTGACTGTGCTGATAGTTGCACTTATCTGTGAATATGCTAACAACCCTTGGATTGGGCGAATTGCATGGTATGTGAATTGTATCTGAATAAAGCTGTTATTTTTTATTTTTCTTAGTGCAATAATTTATTGAGAGCTATATACTTGGTGATTTCTTAAAATATGTATATATTTTATTGCTGTATAGTATTCCATTGTACAAAAATACTATGATGTGTTTATCCATTCTGTTGTTCAGCATTTGAGTGGTTTCCAGTTTTTTTTTATTATTAATAAACCTACTATGAATGTTTTTGTACATGTCCTTTGGTGGATGTTTCTACTCATTTTTGTTGAATATATACTTTGGAATCCTGATGGTACAGTGGTTAATTGCTTGGCTGCTAACCAATAGGCCTTTGGTTTGAAAACCCACCAGCTGCCTCAGTGGGAGAAAGATGTGGCAGTCTGCTTGCATGAAGATATACAGCCTGGAAACCCTATGGGGCAGCTCTGTTCTGTCCTTTAGGGTTGCTATGAGTTGGAATCAACTTGACAGCAATGGGGTCTGGTTTTTAGTTGACTTTTGAAATGGAATTACTGGATCTTAAAAATAGGCATATACTTAGTATATACTGCTAACTTTTCCTCCAAAGCGACTGTACCAATTTACACTCCCAAAAGCAAAGAATTAGGGTTCCAGTTGGTTTATATTGTCACCAAACTGGATTTTTTGTCTTTTAAATTATAGCCAATCTAGCAGGTGTATAGTGAGTAGTGTCTCATACTGGTTTTCATTTTATTTTCTCCATAATTAATAATGTTGAGCATCTCTTCATATGCTTATTATCATTTATATACGTGCTTTTAAGAAGTGCCTGTGGAAATCTTTTGCCCATCTCTCTCCCACTTTTTTTTTATTGTGGTTAAAATATATAACCAATATTTGCCATTTTAACCATTTCTTTAAATTGTACTTTTTGATGAAGGTTTATAGGACAAATAGCTTCTCATCAAACAGTGAGTACACATATTGTTCTATGACATCGGTTAACAACCCTACAACATGTCAACACTCTCCCTTCTTGACCCTGGGTTCCCTATTACCAGTTTTCCTGTCCCCTCCTGCCTTCTAGTCCTTGCCCCTGGGCTGGTGTGCCCCTTCAGTTTCATTTTATTTTATGGGCCTGTCTAATCTTTGGCTAAAGGGTAAACCTCAGGAGTGACACCATTATTGAGCTAAAAGGGTGTCCAGGGGCATACTCTTGGGGTTTCTCCAATCTCTGTCAGGCCAGTAAGTCTGGTCTTTTTTTTGTGAGTTAGAATTTTATTCTACATCTTCTCCAGCTCTGTCCAGGACCCTCTATTGTGATCCCTGTCAGACCAGCCAGTGTGTTATTTTTTCTAAGGCAAGGACAAGAAATATTTTTTAAAAAGAATAATATTTCTCCCATTTCAACATATAACTATATTCAGACATATATTTAGAAGAATCAAGAAAATAATATCTGTAGCACACATATACCATCTTGTCTTTATAGACCTTTTTAAGCATCATGGAAAGAAAATAAAACATTTCGTTTGGAAAAAAAGAACTGCTCCATACTTAGTTAAGGTTTTTAATATAAATTTAACAACATATATAACTAGTTAAGGTTATTAATATAAACTTAAAAACATATATAAATGGCTAGTTTTTCATTTGGAACTCATGCTGTCACAAATACAAGGGTTGCTATCTTTAAGGTGATTTAGATCCCTACCAGATTAGCTCTGCAACTGAGGTTGGTATCAAGATAACTTAATAGCAGAGGTTAAGTCTCTTCAAAGAGAAAAACAAGTTTTGGTCAAAAGCCAAAGCTGAGGGAGAAGATATATTGGAGACAAATACTCAATTGCTTAGAAAATGGTTAAGGGCTCCCAGATGGCAGCAGATACAAAAGAACTGAAGGAATAAATGTCAGTGTACCTCTCTGCTACACAAGTCACTATATCCACATCTCTTAGAAGGGTTTCAGACTAAACAATGGATGTCTGACCAAATGACCCACTTGGGAACTTAAAAGGTATATTAATAGTGTTGCAAATTACTTCTCCAAATGGAACATTCTCTCTTTTGCATGTATAGATAGATATAGAGACATACAGATATACTTACATAGATGCTAAACAATTCCTTCCCTTTGTCCATACGTGAAGTGTAAGTTTTAGTGTTGAATAAACTTTCGGTATATAATTTTAAAAAAGGAGTCTCAGTCTCCAAACATAAACAGGAACCAGGCAGAAATGATTTCTCACCTGAATATTATGAACATTTTAAGCTTAGCATTCTGTAGAAAAAAACATTGAGCTCCCAAAGCTGTGGGAACCAGAGGACTTACTGGGAGATGTAATTTGAGGAAAACATGAGCAAAATTCCTGTTTCCCAGTTGTCCCATTCCAATGAGGGCCCCATTTACAATAAGAAAAAGACAGTTTCCCCAGTATATAATTAATATGACTAATATGCTTGCTTAGGAACATTTGGTGGTAGGAGTTTGTGGCTCTTGACAGATTGCAGTGAGCATTGCATTTTGCCGAAAGTTACGCTGTGTGCCAAGGATCTATGGTCCTGCTTTTAGAGTATGAGAAAATAATGTCCATTCTGTTTTACTTCCTCCCACACACTATATTCCAAAAGCTCTGTAAAATAAAGAATATATTCAATTTTGATGAAGATCATAAAACAAACATGCATGTTTCTGGGCTGTGTAGAGGGTGAGAAATCTTACAGGCAGGACTATGCATCACTGGGGATCCTGGACCATATATACAATTAAGTGATCTTCAAGAGGGGGATAAGAAGGAAGGAGTGGAAAGGACTGGCTGATGATTTATGTTGTTTTGTATGCTATGCTTACTTGTGCTGCAAGAAGACCAGAGGCAGAAGTGGTGGGCCAAAAGGGTTTTTATGTTGTCAGCAGGACACTCGTGTAAGATCCAGGTTCCCACATAATAACAGTCATTAATGAATTCCCTAATAGCCAAAGTATGCTTTTTTACAATGGGATGACTGGCCTAAAAAATATCTTCAGAAAGAGTCTTTATAGATTCAAATGGCTGACAATAGTCATACATCTGTGGGAAATCAAGACAGAGAGCAATTTTTAAAGTTAAGTATGACTTGTGAGTATTGAACTCAAATGTGTTCTCTAAAGGCTAAAAGGGAAATATTTAACTTGATGGGTCAGGCATTTATCCTTACCCAGATAATAATCTCTTCCCGCTGCCTAAGTTGTTAGGAGAAATGAGTGGGTTTTGGACGTAAAAGGGAAAAGCATCTTGTAATTTCTCAAAATTACTCATCAAAATGATTTCACAGTTGTAAAGCTCCCTACACAGTTCTAAGAAGGCTTTGGAGGAAGTCAAGGGGAATGCTCCAAGTTCAGAAAATTGATTCCTTGTCTCTTTCACTTTGCCGAACTAAGATACTATCAGTTGCATGAATTAGGAGTGTAAGAAGAGTGTGGTAGGTAACAGAAGGCTGAAAGGGAAAGATATTATCTAAGACTTTCTAATATAAAACATGGATAGCAGTCATTTTGCTACTGATTATAAGTTCCTCAAAAGTTTATTTATGTTCACGGTGACAGCACTGACACAGGCACATTTAAAAGCTACCATCGCACCTAGTCTGTATGAAAGGCTTTTTTTACCTAACACACCTATCCATGTGCTCACCAAGATAGTTGAGAGGGCAGTCTTGAGACATACACTTACTTTGGCCAAATGACAGTTGGTACGAACAATATTAGGTAATGCCAAGGATGGAGAGGACTGCTAAGAAAAGTGAAGTATACTTAGATTTCGGTGGCTACATCATTTTAAAAAACTTTTAAAGTATAATATAGAAAACTTCATGATTATTTTTATAGACACTAAAATAAACATTTAACATGGTGGGTACCCTCAGGCCATTCTCAGTATAATGTGTTCCCCATATCTTCAGCATAAATTTGAATGACTAACTAGACCAAATTTTGGCATATTATGGATCTCACTTATGTTTTGTAGGCTTCAAATCAGAAGGAGTAAATAATTCAGGGTGCAAGATCTCCTTTGGTAAAAGCTAGTACAATTAACCTTTAGTTACTCCAGAAATCATATTTATAGAATAGTACAATAAAATCTTTATGCTTACAGAACACAGCTTGTTTGAAATGTTACTGTGTTGCTCATCTAAGAATGCTCATTATGTGCCAGTGTGATGAGTAAGGGAAAGCACTGCAGATCTTATGTCATAAAACAGAAAAGCTTTGCTCAAGGTTACAGAATTTAGAATAAATACAAATATTCTTATTACCAGAAATGACTAAGTCATGATTTAGCAATATACAAAGATGCAAGAGAAGGGGTAATGAATTAGTTCTTAGGTTGGATAGTGGGGTGCCTTAACTTACATCTGTTACATATATTCATTTCTAGGTATAAAATACTAAAGTTTAAAAAATAACTGTGACTGTAACAAGCATTTAACTTAATTGTGATGCAATTAATTACTTCTGTGTGTGGCCTTTCTAGCCATGGTCTTTTAACTCCCACCCAGGTGACAGTGTGATAGGGTAATTGTGGCCTATCAAGGGGATTGGTCAGTTTTGCCTTAAAAGAGACCGAATTCTGGAGCAGAGGAGAAGTCTACCACCACCAAGGAGGGAGAGACCAACGGGAGAGACCCAGCAGCAGGAGACCGCGTGGTGGGCCTTCTGGCCCATGGAGAGAGAAAGCTGAGAGCCAGGGAGAGGCATGTTTGCGAGCACAGATGGGGAGAGGCTGTCCTGAAGAAAGAACTGTATCCTGAGCGTTCCTGAGCCTGAATTGTAACTGTTACTTCCCTTATAATAAACCCTACAAACGTGAGTGGGTCTCTGAGTTGTGTGGCCATTGCAATGAATTATTGAACCCAGAAGAGGATGCAGTGGGAGGGACAGTAGATGTCAAAATTAGTAAAGATGGCAGAGAGAGGAGGCTTGACTGGCCTCCACCTCATGGGAGTCAGCCTTGTACTATTGATCTTGGTTCTCCTCCCCCCTTGTGGGGTTGGAGGTCAGACACCTCCCCCATGCTGTTTTTACATTAATTAAAGTGCAAAATATATTTTGGGGTGGAAATATTAGTTTTAAAAAATCCTTAAAATGTTCTGAGGTCACTGAAAATGTTTCAGTTACAAACAAGTGCTTCCTCCTTTCTGTACTTGATGGAAACCTTTTCACATCCAGGTCAGATGAGTAGGCTGTCAGTGACAAATGCATAGCACTTATACCCAGTGAACTTGTTTGTTAGGATTTGGTACGAACAAACAAAATGTTCTTTCTATAATTTGAACAATTTATACTCTTCTTTAGAGGTAGTTTCTCAATCGTTGTATAAATTGTCACATGCTCTGTAAGAAAAAAATTATTTCCTTAGTATAACTTCCATAAATTTTGAGCTATATATCCTACTATGTTAAAAATAATTCCTAACTTTTTCAACATTGATTGTTCTTATATTAGGATAGTAATGTGGCTATTAAGAAAAAAATAGAAAATAAGATTAATATGTCATAAATATTTTATAAAAAGAAAAAAAATGTATGATGAAACAAAGCTCCTTGATGGTATCCAAGAAAAATTACATACAAAATATAACAACTATGCTATTGACTTCGAATAAATACTCTGGAGTATGCCCATATTGCTAAAATCCAAGTAGAGAAATTAGTAAGAGATTTCAGTCACAGGACTGCAACAGAATTACAGAATCAGTCAGTGTTATTTTCCAATGAGAAGATATTAATAGTTGATTTTTTTTTTTTTTAAGCAAGTTAATGAGGTAAATTGAGACTCTGCAGAAAAGGAGTTAACAGAAACAGAAAACAAATTTTTAGCCATATTCAAGAAATCCTGTTTTCGAAGAAATTGAGGTAAAGTTTTAAAATTACAAATCTATCCCAGTCTTCTGCACATTCAGACACATTACAAAGAGGGACATTGATTACAATTATAATTCTTGTGTCTCTGATTTTCTTCTTACGTTTTTGTTTCACAATTAAATGAAAGGAAGATTAGGGTTTCCCTGACACATAACCCCTGCTGCTTGGGGTGAGCTAACAGCCTGCCAAGAGGTGCAAAGTCTACTTGAGAAAATAGTCCAGAAGGTTAACTACCATAGCACTGGATGCTCTACTGGGAAAGCTAATCCATTCAAATTTAAAAAGCTATTACCAAGTTCTCATTCCTGCTATTCCTCTTGTGGAAACCCCGGTGGCTAGTGATTAAGAGCTACCAAAAGGTTAGCAGTTCAGATACATCAGCTGTTCTTTGGAAACTCTATGGGGCAGTTCTACTCTGTCCTGCAGGGTCGCTATGAGTCTAGAATTGACTTGACAGCAACGGGTTCGGTTTTGGTTTTCAAGTCTCTTCCAGATACTGGCAAATCGTTTACTGCCACTTGTCTCTTTATCTGCACTATCTTTTCTCCTATGGCTTGGAAATCTCGGGATATTTACATGTATCTTCATGATTCTACCAATACAATGCTAGAAATTATCACAGGAATTAGATATTCCTATTTTCTTTCCATTTTAAATGAAACATTTTTTTTACATTGCTTTCATTCTGAAACCTAACTTGATGTTATTACTAGACTATATAGCGTTTCAAAATAGGTACAAATAAAAAATTTACTCAATAAGCTATACCAAATACCCTATAGGACTGAGTAGAACTGCTCCATAGGTTTCCAAAGAGCAGCTGGTGGATCTGAACTGCTGACCTTTTGGTCAGCAGTCAAGCTCTTAACCACTGTGCCACCAAGGCTCCATATCAAATAAGGCATGCATATTTAAAATGTAAAAAATAGTAAAGTACCCCAAAAGAATGAAAAACTAAGAACCAATAAAGACTGTACCTTGTTTTAACAGCAGGTGTATTTAATAAAAGTTGTGTAAATTGACAAAGTAATCTTACTGAAAAATTAATTCTCCTTACCTTTTTGATTAAATATGGATTTTCTATCAAAATTGCTTACAGCATTTATAACATTTTTTAAAAGGAAGATACATACGGAAACATATAATGCTATGCATGAGAGTGTGAAATAGGAAGATTAGTCTACCAGGTTACCACATAGGGATAATTAGGCCAAGGTCTGATTCCTATGTGAATGAGTAAATTTACTCAATCTTTAATTATAAAAATAACTCACACAAGGGCTGTAGTGAGTACCATGGTAAAAGCATGTATCTGGTATCCACCATCCTGGAGGAAAAATGCACCTGAAAGCACATATACAGACAGCAGACTGGTAATATAATCTTTAGGTAATTGTGCTGTTCTTCATATCCACAGGTTGTGATGATACATACACACGCATATCACAAGTATATATAGAGAGGGATTTAATGAGATGCAAATTCTTTTTCTTTTTATATTTGAAGAATGCAGGGAGAAGTATAAAGGTAATGATGTAATAAGTTGCAGAAGTGGAAGAATATACGTGATGAAATGTGTGTATTTTAGTGGTGCAATGAAGTTCATGGAATAAAGAGTCTAAAGAGATGAGGATACCCAGAGGGAACTGTGAATGAGTTCAAGGGGCCACATTTATGGAGAGATCTACAGCAAATGACAGCACAGACCAAAACTCCAAGAGATATCTGTAAGTAGATAAGGTCATCCCAGGTGAAGACCTTATTAGTCTGGAGGTAGTAATTTGGATAGGAAAAAAAAAAAAGAGAAAATTATATATATATACATATTTAAATAACTACCTCAATTCTCTGCTTCTGTTTCCTATAGATTAACCAGAGACAAGCACAAAAACAATGAATACTGCTATTTAATTATATTTTCTAAGTAGATAGGGAGCGCATGCCTGAATGACCTGGGTGGGTAAAATACAAATTAAATTACATTAAAATGCATACGTTATCCAGAGATTGTTATGTGGGCCAACAAAACAGAACCAAATTATTCTAGTTTTTAGTCTCTGTAATTTATAAGCATTTACTCCAGGGCTATGATCTTAGAATCCCACGTGGAGAAGGGAAGGAAGGGTACCAGTTACAAAATTCCAAATATAGCAGATTAGTGAAAGCTGGATGATATATATATACATAAAATCTCCTTTAACAGTAGCTCACAATAACTCTATTGGGCAGATATTATTTCCAAATTCTGTCTTAGTTATCTAGTGCTGCTGTAACAGAAATACCACAAGTGGATGGCTTTAACAAAGAGAAATTTATTCTCTCATAGTCTAGGAGCCTAGAGGTCCAAATTCATGGTGCCAGCTCCAGGGAAAGGTTTTCTCTCTCTGTCGGCTCTGGGGGAAGGTCCTTGTCATCAATCTTCCCCTGGCCTAGGAGCTTTTCAGTACAGGGACTCTGGGTCCAAAGTAAAACGGGGCTCACAAGTAGTTCCTACTCTGTCTCTGCCCTATGTCCTGAAGTTGTTTTCTTTGCAGAGACTTCCTTCAACTAGCTGACAAAAGAAACGAGCAGGAACTAGTTTCTGACACCATCTTAATACCTAAGGTCACCTGCCACCTGATCTGGAAGAAGACAGGAACCTTTCTCAAAAAAAAAAAAAAAAAAAAAGACAGCATGGACCTAATTAGAGAGCAAGGAGTTTGATCAGCACTAAACCACCTTCCCCACCCAGTGCACTTGTGTACAGAATAAAAATTGACCTGCCCCTTTAAATAAAAATTTATAGAGCCCCAGCCTGTGAAACATAGATGCACCCCTACTTCCTGCCCTTAATCCCATAAAACCTCTCCCCTGAGACCTTTCAGATAGGCAGACTTGGACAGCAAGCAGCCTGACTGTCTCCTTGCTTGGCCAACCAATGATGTTGCCTTTTCTTCTCCCCAACTTAGTCTCTGTCATTTTGGCCTCAGACTGAGTCTAACTGAGCAGAACCTGGAGTTCCTAGCAACAAAAGGACGTGTTATTCTCCCAGCTTTTGTTTCCTGGTAGTATGAGGTCCCCAGGTCTCTCTGCTCACTTCTTTTATATCTCAGAACAGATTGGTTTAAGACACAACCAAAAAAAAAAAAAATTTTTTTTTTTTTAATCTTGTAGATTGAATCCTGCTTCATTAACATAACTGTCCTAATCCCATCTCATTAACATCACAGAGGTAGGATTTACAACACACAGGAAAATCACATCAGATGACAAAATGGTGGGCAATCACACAATACTGGGAATCACGGCCTAGCCAAGCTGACATATATTTTGAGGGGACACAATTCAATTCATGACATTCCACCCTCTGCCCCCCTAAAATTCATATCCTTGCCATACTCACTCCTTTGTATCATAGCAAAAGTTTTAAATGAGACTGGAAAGTTACATAGCTTGTACAAGGTCTCTCAGCTAGTAATAGGTAGACAGAGCAAGGTAGAGAGTATGTCTGATGGCAAAGTTCCCCCCAGTATAACTAACTTCTTTCTTATTCCCTGCCAGCGCCTGAACAATCAGGAGGAGTTAAAGAACATGACAATTGAATCATCTTGGTGAGGATTTTCTGCTACTTGAAATCAGGAGCTTCTGAATTTCTTCTAGAGGGCAGGGGATCTCTGTTTAAGAGAGATGCTTATCTTTAGCAGCTAACTTATAAGTCAGAGACAGGAACATGGCCTCTGCGTGGTGGTCAGGGTTCTAAAAGGGAAACTTCACTGCTTCAAACTGAGTGCCAACAGCAAAGCTTAAAGTCTCCTTGACTAGAATTGCTGAAACCTTTTACACAAAAACAAAAAACCCAGGTTAGATGCTGAAGTCATGGAATCCCAAATAAGAAGTTTGGAGCTCATAATCTAAAATAAAGCTCCAAAGAACGCAGAATCCTTTCCATTAAAAGCTGTTTATTTTTTTCATTGTTAAGTAAGAAAATTGGGAATTGCAGGGAATAGTGCTGGAATATTTTAATCTACCTTGAAGCAGCTAGAGTACCACATCAAATGTGAGGCTGTAATTTATTCCTGTCATGCATTTTACAAGCAGATGAATCCCAAATGACAGTCTCACAAATGTTATCATCCATTGTTATGCTAGGTATGCCTCTTCCAAGAAACCAAAGGAAGGCTATTTATAATCAGTGGGATACTTCTTGCTCCTTAAAGGTCTTGCTTGCAGATAGAAGCTGAAAATAGATACGTTAAAGAACAGACCAGAGACAACAGAAAATTCATTTATAGCCAAAACAGATTAAAAAACAAAACAAACAAAAAACACTTTGTACATGCATGCACATCTAAGCACTTGCTTTGGATGAATAATTTTCATATTGATTTGAGATGCTGTGTGGTATAGTGGAAAGAACACCAGACTGGGAGTCAAGAGACCTGGGTTCTAGGTGCTTTTAATTATAACTATCTGTCTAATTTTAAAGAATATTATCATATCTCTTTGGGCCTCAGTTTTCTCATTTTTAAAATAAGAGAGACCACTTGATACCCAAATTATCCTCTTATTATAAGTGTTTAAGTATTTAATATACTATCCTCCAAAATTCCTTCATAATGTCATAGATATAACTTTCAGAGCAACCACCTCCAGCATTTCTGGTAATGATTTATGCCTAGTTTTTAGAGATCACTGTTGAACCTTATCAGACATATAAAAAGTCATCTTAGAGATGGTACAGTCCCACAGTGGTCATAGATTCAATGGTTCAGGATCTCTCGCACAACACATGGATTTTTCTCTAGGGGCTTCTGTAATTGTAGTTGTTAGAGTATTCACATAAGCAAAATATTTGGATTTCAGAGAACTGTGAAGGCCTTTCAGGTCCCCCAAAATATTTTTCTTACTCAGTGATTGATGGATGAAATAGAATAGAGGTGCATCTAGCGGAAACCAAAATGAACTATGAAGGTTTGCTCATTAAAAAGAAAATATCCTTAGTAAACGTAATATTATAATGTTCATTGAGAATGAGTTTCTCATCCTTTTTTTCTGGGGAGAATCCTCTTTTCATCAACAATAGAGTTTTTACAAGTTGTTCTTGATTTATAACAATTCAGTTTATAGTGATTCACACTTACAGCATTTATTAGGCCATAATGACAGATAGTAAACAAATATGTCAGTCAGTTCTCTTAAATAAAACACATGAACAAGATACTATGGGAACATGGAGGAAGACTAATTAACCCAGGTAGGAAAAGGAGGGGGTTGACTTCCAAACAGTTTTCATAAAGGAGAGACTTCATAAATCTGATCTTAAAGAATACATAGTAGCTAGCCAGGCAAAAAAGTAGGATAAAGTTGTTCCAAGCAAAAATAATATAGGCAAAGGCTTAGAGATAAAGGAGAACAAGACGTAAGAGACAGCATGGCAGATTTGGGAAAAAGCAAGAGCTGATGAGAAGGAGGTAAGAGAAGAAACTGAAAAATGTAGGAAGAAAGGGTCTTATATGTCTTGTCAAGGAGTTTGGATATTATCTTGAGGTTATGGGGAAGACTACTTAAGAATTGTATGTATGGAATGCTAACAACAAATTTTCCATTTAAACAGATTACTTTGCCATCACATTGGAGAATGGATTGGGAAGATGCTAATTGGCGCAGGGAGACTGTTGCAGTAATCTAGGAAATTAGTAATAAGGACCTAAAATAAGTTTAGTTTTGGTCATTTTAAATTTACTAGTTGTTGTTGTTGGCTCTGATTCATAGCGACCCTATGTACAACAGAACAAAACACTGTCTGGTCTCGTGCCATCCTCACAATCCTTGCTACGCTTAAGCCCATTGTTGTAGCCACTGTGCCAATCCACCTCATTGAGGGTCTTCCTCTTTTTCACTGATCCTCTGCTTTACCAAGTATGATGTCCTTCTCCAGGGCCTGATCTCTCCTGACAACATGACCAAAGTATGTGAGATGTAGTCTCGCCGTCCTTGCTTCTAAGGAGCATTTTAGTAGTACTTCTTCCAAGACAGATTTGTCTGTTCTTTTGGCAGTCCATGGTATATTCAATATTTTTCTCCAACACTACTATTCAAAGGTGTCAATTCTTCTTTGGTCTTCTGTATTCATCGTCCAGCTTTCGCATGCATAGGAGACAACTAAAAACGTCATGGCTTGGGCCAGGTGCACCTTACTCTTCAAGGTGACATCTTGCTTCTCAACATTTTAAAGAGGTCTTTTGCAGCAGATAAGTTTACTAGTGCTGTTGTCGTTAGGTGCCGTCGAGTCAGTTCCAACTCTTAGCAACCCTATGTACTATAGAATGAAACACTGCCTGGTCCTGCGCCAAGCTCACAATCGTTGTTATGCTGAGTCCATTGTTGCAGCCACTGTATCAATCCATCTTGTTGAGGGTCTTCCTCTTTTTTGCTGACCCTCTACTTTACCAAGAATGATACTCTTCTCCAGAGACTGATCCTTCCTGACAACGTGAATTTACTAGTAGGAGGTATGTAATATAATTGGTATATGAGTTGGAAATAAACAATGTCTGAGCAGAGATACAGAATTAGAAATAATTGCATAGGTGGTATTTGAAACCACTGGCATGCATGAGGTCATCTGAAGTGAATGTGCAAGATGTGAAAGGGCCAAAGACTAAAACTCTAACGTTTATATTCAAGGAACTAATAACGGAAGTCAAGCCTGCTAAGGAGCCAATAAAGAGACAAGCACCACATGTTTACTATCACTCTCCTGCGGCAGACTGTGAGTTCCATGTGGCAGAAGTTTTGTTTTAGTCATCTTTGTATTTCCAGGATTTAACATTGTACCTGATATTTAGTAGACAGCTAATGAACATTTGTTGAATAAACTAAACTATGTTTTTATATATGGTGATGTTTACTAAACACCTAACTAGAGTGCCTCATAGGTCTAATTCTAATCCTCTTTTGCACTAAAAAATTGAGTTTGATCCAACTCAAAAGCTGAATACAAACCTCATTATTATTTTATATCATCATAGGTAGAACTACTTGACAAAGAAGTTACCCAAGCATGAAGGGTATGCTTACTTATGAATGACATCTGATTAATTTATAAATGATGGGAAAACAAGCACATGAAGGGAAACAATCCATCTGACAGCATTTTTTTTCTAGAGGAAAAGTAGGAATGGCCATTTTCAACTTTTTCCTTAAAAGGACTGGGAGTTCAGTCTAAATGTGATTTGGCATACACAGTTAGATTTTTCTAAAAACTGATGTTAAGAGAAACTTCCCTGAAATTACAAGAGGCCAGTAAGACTTAATTTTTATAATAGGTAGAGCATTATTAAATTTCTTTCCAACTTAAGTTTACATTCATATTTTCTGAAATTGCCTTGGTGTCAAACGATAGCAATAATTATCTGAACATTCTGTGTTTAATAATAGAAATAAACTTTTTTAAATAAAAGTGATTTCTGGAATCATATAGATTAATTTCCTACTCTAGGGAGTTTCCTAATCTCTATTTTCTTTAATGAGGAGTAAAACAATAACCAAAGGAAAGTTTTAAGCCTAATGATATACATATCTAAAAGAACGAAAGTAAAAGATGTACGATAAGTGCAACTGTATAAAGACAATTTTTGTCTAAGCAGGACTAGGGACCAAAGAGATAGAATCTGGCATCTACTATTTCTCTAGTTTAGGTTTTTAAAATTTAAGTTAATATCATTTGATACATTATCTTTTTTTTTTTTTTTAATTTATTACTCGAAGAAGAACACTGTCATGTAGTTAAAAAGAAGAATGGAAGTATTGAGAACTTAATCCTATTCCTTTTTGGCTGTTCTCTCTGAGCCTGAGTTTCTTTACTGAAAAATTAGACTGTTTGTATAGATGCTCTCTAATGCACATTCCAGCCTGAATATTTTATCATTCTATGAATGAAGTCCTTTTTTTAAAAAAAAATCAATCCTTTCACGTTGTTTTTAGTAACATGAGGAAACAAGAAGCTATATTTTACTCAGAATACATTAAAAAATAACTTCTATGCTGAATTTTTAGAACTGGAAGTTGTTGATTAAACACTGAAAACACCGGGGAAGACTACCTTTCCACTGTCTTTCTATAAGTTCCTCTCAGTGCACTAAAAGCAGAAAATGAGAAGACAGAGAAAGCAAAAAAAGTGAGTTCAGACTGGCGGCTTAATAATTCTGTGGACAAATTATTTTTTACATTTTACATACATGTTTTCCACAACAGGAAAACTCGATTACAAGGAATATTAGTAATCTCCCACTTCTGAAAGAAAAGATATTAGACAGACTCAGGGTTAACTATATTCTTCACTTAGTGCTTATAGCCCTCTTTTGTGTGACCAGTTGCCATCCAGTAGATTCTAACTCATAGTCACCCCATGTGTGTCAGAAAAGAACTGTGCTCCACAGGATTTTCAATGGCTGATTCTTCTGAAGCAGATCACTAGAACTTTCTTCCAAGTGACCTCTGGGTGGACTGGAACCACTGATTTTTCAATTAGCAGCTAAGCAAGTTAACTGTTTGCACTGCCCAGGGTTTACAGTATTGGTATTTTGATGGGCAGCAGCAATACAGTTGATATTTTCCCATTTTTATGAAAAGAAGGTTTTATGGATGCTGAGGTACTGGTGGTTCAGTGGTAGAATTCTTGCCTTCCATGCTAGAGACCCAAGTTAGATTCCCAGCCAATACATCTCATGCGCATCTACCACCTGTTTGTTGGTGGAGACCTGTGTGTTGCTATGATTTTGAACAGGTTTCGGTGGAGTTTCCAAACTAAGACAGACTAGGATGAAAGGGCTGGCAATCTACTTCCAAAAATCAGCCAATGAAAATCCTATGGATCGCAATGGTCTGATCCGCAACTGATCATGGGGATGGGGCAGGAACAGTGTTCCATTCCATTGTGCATCGGGTCATCATGAGTTGGGGGCTGACTCGAAAGCAGCTCTGTATACCTTTAAGGCTGACCTTAGAGTTGAGTAGAAATAAACGAAAAGTATGATAGTAATAATTGTGATGATGATTAGTAACTCTTCTATTTCAGGAAAACTATGTTGTTATCTGTTACTTGAAAAAAATGAAGAAAGGGCAATGGGCAAATATAACAGTACCTCTGTAGTTGATGATTTCTGTCCCCAGCACCGGAGTCATCTCCAGGACTGTGATGAACGCTTTGTCCATAGATGTCAGAGGAAACGGAGACATGCGGTGTCTTCTAGCCACCTTGGTGATATCGACAGCACTGTGACCTAAACAGGGAGAGAATTGAGAGAATACAATGCTGAAACATGTGGGAGTCACTTATAAATATCAATAACTTCCAATTTCAAATGTCCCCAAAGGAAGATCGAAAGGTAAGAAATTATTTCTCCTGCTTCCAAAATATAGCCTGATCTGGTGGAACATTATCAAGTTAGCAACGTTACATCATATGTCAAAACTTGCTGAAGTTTAATAATGATATTGGCTAATCCTCTTTGAGTTCGTTCAATATGTCAAGACCTGTTCTAAATTAATTCGTTAATCCTCACAACGGCCTTATGGAGAAGCACCATAATCATCCTTATTTGCAGATAAGGAAATATATAGGTTTAGAGAGATTATGTATCTTTGCCTAAATCACACAACTAGTAATAAAAGGGCCAGGATTCAAACCTAGGTAGTTTGGCTTCAGAGTCCATGTACACTATATTTTGAACACTTAATGAGCTATTCAGTAAAATGAAGTACCCCAAACTTGAATTTCTTTAGGATTTCATAAGAAGTTTTCTTTCTTCTGAAAAAAGGTTAGAAGATTATTATTTATCTACTCAACTCCCTCTGTGACGTCATATAGTCCCATGGCATTAAATATCACCCATACACTGACTGCTAATTTTCTATCTCTAATCCTAACCTCTTCCTTCAACTCTAGATTTTTGTATCATCCAATAGCTGATAGATAATAAACATCTCCAGACTTGTAAATCATCGAACATGCACTTGGAATTGTAATAGGCAACTCAAACTTAACACGTGCAAAATCAAACTCTTGTTTCCCACACTCCCATCCCACCCACAAGATACCTTTTTCTGGTGCAATTCCCGTAACAGTATACAGCAACTCCATTCTTCCAGTTATTAAGCCAAAACCTTGGAGACATCCTTGTTTCTTCTCTTATGTCACAATCATTTCTATTTTTTTATTTTTATAATTTTTATTGTGCTTTAAGTCAAAGTTTATAAATCAAGTCAGTCTCTCACACAAAAACTTACATACACCTTGCTACATACTCCCAATTACTCTCCCCCTAATGAGACAGCCCACTCTCTCCCTCCACTCTCTCTTTTTGTCACAACCATTTCAAAGTTACCCTTAAACTATATTTGGGATCTGATAATTTCCCACCATTCCACTACTACCAGATTAATCCAAACCATCATTTATTTCCTGGGAAAATCAAAAAGCCTCCTAACTGGTCTCTCTGCTTCTATCCTTATCCTATTACAATTTATTCTCCACATAGGAGTTACAAAGATTCATTTAAATTGTCAGATCATGCTACCTCTGCTTACCAACCCTCTAATGACTTCCCATTTCACTTAAGGTAAAATCTTAGCTATGGTCTACAAGGCCCAAGATGTTATGGCATCTGCTGTTCTCATCTCCTACCTTTTCCCCCTTCTTCACTGTGCTCCAGCCATACTGGTTCACTGCTTTTCCTTAAGTATGCCAAACACATCTCTCCTCGGGGCCTTTGCACTTGCTATTTCCTCTGCCTGGATCACTATCCATCCCTCATATCTTTCAGGTATTTGCTCAAATATTATGTCATCAGAGAGGCCTTTGCTGAACATCCTATATAGAATAGTACCTATCATCACTCTCTATTCCTCTTACCCTACTTTACTTTTCTTCATGGGGGTGTATGTGTGTGTATCCGTTCTCTTCTCAGTAGAATGTAAGCTCCATGAGAGCAGAGACTTTGTCTTTTTTGTTCACTGCTATTATCGCCAATGCCTAGAACAGTATGTGGAGTATCTAGCACATAATGGACAATAAAAATAAATATTTGTTCAATTAAAAATGAATAATAACAAAAAGACTTCTTGGAGCACTATATGCTCAAGCATAAATAACTTGGGCTTCTCCATGGAAACTTACAGGTCTACTGTCCAAAGGGTAAACAGTAAAATGAGTAACTACAGACACTGTTGGTTGGTTGTCCTAATCACCACCCACAGCTTGCTTCTCCCCTAGACACTTTGCAGCTAAGAGTGGCCTTATGATATAGCTGTCGCCAGTGAGATGTAAGAGTAAGTTCCTGGGACAGGCTTCCTATTAAAAATAAAAAGATAAAGCTTGAAGAGGAGAAAACTTTCCCCGTCTATCTTTTTTCTACCTGGAATATGGTTTGGCTGGATACTGGGAGGTGCTGTAGCCATTTTTAACCATGAGGTTAAAGTCCACAGAATAAGCATGGAAACATGAAGAAAAGGGCCTGAGTCCCTGGTAACAACAATGAGCTGCTGTACAAGCCCGGGATTGCCTGTCTTCATACTTCTGATATCTCAGACAAATAAGCTCCCATCTCTTTAAATCACTTAATAATGGTTGGATACGTCCTCCAGTAGTCTGTGAGTTCTTAGTTATTGCATCTTATTAAATTTAGCAGCCCTCCCCACCCGCATGTTCACTGAATTGACTTAAAGGGACTACTCCAAAGAGTTTCCATCCTAAGATGAATGACACTGTCGTAAGTGCCCAAAGAAAAAGACATATAAAGATGACCATACTCTTAATGATATTTCTTCCCCACAAGCAATTGTAAAATCACAAAATTTCCAAAGCTTGAAAGATATTAGAGATCATTTAATGTTAAATTTGAATAACATTTTCTAGTAAAAAATGTAGGTAAACACTTAAAAACAGGATTATGTGTAATTTATCACTTTCACTGAGGTCTTGGCCTATTCATTCAGGTGCAGTAAAACACATTTCAGAGATACACACGTCCTTCAACCAATATTTGTTGAGTGCATTCTATAAACCAGGCACAGCTAGAAACTGAGGATACACAGAAGATATACCCTGCCATGAAAAAATTATAGCTCAGTAGAAAGACACGTAAATAAGTAAATCATAACAAGACCAAAAACAAACCAAATCCACTGCCATCAAGTCATTCCGACTCATGCCGACCCCATAGGGTTTCCAAGGCTGTAAATCTTTAAGGAAGCAGGCTGCCACATCTTTCTCCCACAGAGTGGCTGGCGGGTTTGAACTGCTGACCTTTTGGTTAGCAGCTGAGTGCTTTAACCACTGCATCACCAGGGCTCCTTAATAAAAGCAAGAGGGTAGTAAACTACCTGATGGTTTTCTAACCGTAGAAATTTGTAATTCTCTAATTCTTTTTTTTCAGTCTGGAAATTGCAGTGTGGAAATTTATGTCTGGAAAAATCTCTCCTATCTTCTGAAATAATTTTTTATTTTGTTTGTATTTCTGTACAGCAATTACCACTATCTTGTGTTGTAGAGATTGAAATATTTCCCTTACCTCTGTGAGTAGATTGTAAAGTCCTCAAAGGTAGGGTCTATATCTTATGAATCTTTGTATCCTTCACTACTTTTAGAACAGTGTCTTCCTTATAGTTAAGGGCTCAACAAATTCAAAGTGGGAAGGGAAAAGCAAAGTGGTGCTTCCTGCTTTGCTCTTTTGCTCGTCTAAGTCAGCCCTTCAATATTCACAGATTCTATGTCACAAGTGACTGCCTCACTGGATAAATACTCCAAGCTTTGATGCTAGGGGTTAATACTGCTCCCTGGCTAAACAATTTGCATGTTAATACAGAGAACTTCTGGATATATAATAACTTAAAGGAAGTCTCAAAGTAGGAATATTTTCATTCCCTGGCACATTAGAAGGTAGGTATATGTGTGCGTGAATGTTTTCAGCAAATATTTAACAAGCACCTTATATGTGCCAAGAGGTTTTTCCCACTCATGACCCACTCCAAATCACACAGAAGGAATAGTAAGCTACTTCAGCATTAAAAAGGGGCTAACTTGGTCCTGCAAATATGAGGATAAAACTATTTGTCACTTACCTTCTCCACATAGGAAAGAAATTAATGAAATAAACAACAGTCGCTCTTTATAAGGAGTTACTAAATAACGTTAATACATCTAGTTCTCTTGTGCCCCTCACCAAACGCAGGATGACTATGTGTCCATACCTGTTGCCGCTGAGTTGTTTCTGACTCACAGCAACCCTATAGGACAGAGTAGAACTGCCCCACAGGGTTTCCAAAAGCACCTGATAGATTTGAACGGCAGACCTCTGGTTAGCAGCCGTAGTACTTAACCACTACGCTGCCAGGGTTTCCATGTGTCCACATAAGATTTAATTTAAGGAAAGTTTGTAGTTAAAATAACTTTGAAAACCATTGACCTTGGTGATTCAATGTTCCCATTTTCAAATCAAAAGTGGACAAACAATGCCCCGGGGTCAACACCAGGGACATACACAAAGCGGGACCAGTAGTTGTAGGCCCAGGCTGAGGACATACGACACTCACACGTACAGCTCAGGCTCTCTTACAGAGGTCTCCCAAGAACTAGCTCGGGGCAGCCCATTTTAAGAAGGCATACATTTTCAAATAAGTTTGGTAAGCAAATAGTTGTGTTTTCATTTTTTTTTTTAAAGAAACACAATCGGAACTATTATCTGATGTTGACACCAGTGATTTACAAGGAGCTTCAAAATGAAAGCTTTCAAAAATCTTAAAAATAGTGCAGTGCAATGAATTGCTTTTATATAGTCTTTCTAGCTACGGTCTTGTAACTCCCACAAAAGGATTGACAGGGACTATGCAAATTAAGTGAATTGTGGTCTACTGAGGGGATTGGTCAGTAATGGTCCTAGGCGGAGGGCCATGCCTTTAAATTGAATATAAGGGCCAATACCACATAGGTTCAGGGGGACCCCACTAACATCAAGAAGTGTCTGGAACAGAGTATCCTTTGGACCCAGGGTCTGTGCTGAGAACCTCCTAGACCCAGAAGAGAGAGTAAATGCTGAAGATGACACGAGATGGTGAGAGATGGCTGTGGTGGGCTTGCCAGCCCATGGAGTGAGGGCTGAGTACTTCTGGGTAGGAGGTTTCCTGGTTGAGGTAAAAGAGTTGTAACATTTGCCCACACAGGTCAGAGGCCTGAATGTGCCCTGTGTAGGGGTTACCTCAAAGGATCCTGTTCAAGGGCTTCCTACAGCAAGGTGGAACTGGATGCCTCTGGGCAGGGGCCTTGCCAGTGGAGCTAAAAGAGCTGTAATACTTGTTTGTGTAGGGCAAGGGAGGCAGGGGTTGCACACCTACCCCCTGGGCAGTGGGAGCCCTGCAGGCCTGGGTAGCATGCCAGGAGCCTGCGGCAGAGGCTCAGAAGGGCCCAGCGGCAGAGCAGAAGCCTTGGGAGCTGTGCAAGCCTCCTGAGCAGCACAGTGTGGTGACAGCCAGAGGCAGTGGGGACGTGAAGACAGCGTCTGACATCTGATCTGAACCATGGTATGCCTGCCCAGCGACATAAGATGGACATGGGTAATTTGTGGGAGGGTAAGTGGTTCTCCTTTTGAGAATCTCTTGTTATTGTTTACCATTCGCTTTCTATAAATAATAATGGTTTTCACTTTGCCAACACTGTGTGTCTTGTGTGTCCGGCTCGATTACAGATGAATGCAGCACCCACAGAATGGTTGACACCATTGGGTGTATGTGTCTCATTCCTAGCAGTCTTATGGCTGCCTAGAAGTTTGAGCACAGCCTATCTGCTTGTGCAACGTGGACAGACAAGATGTACGCATACAAATATTTATCTCTGACTTCTCTTATTTTGTAAGTTACAACCCCCAAAGCACATTAGTGCCTTGGGCTATTAGAGAACTCAATTAGGCAGGGAGAAGAATCAAGAAATATTCTCCCTACCACACTATCCCTTTTCTTAATTTTGAGCCTAGCAGAGAAGTCTGATGCGAGAGGAAAAAAAAAAAAAAAAAATTAAGGAGAAAAAAGCATCCATTTTGTCTCAAAGGCTAGGTAAGTTATAGCCTGGCAGCCAGTTTTTATTTGGGTGGTCCATAAAATCCATTTAGGTAGAAGTAGAAAAGGAAGGAAAGACCTGTTTTTTTTAAAAAGGTAAGAAGGTTATAATAAAAGGAAGTTTGTTCTTTGGATGAACAAAATAGTTTCCTATAAAGTAAAAACTATTTCATGGCCAGAAATACATTCTAACAGCTTCCTTGCAAATGAATACCAACAGTCACAAAGGTGATCTGTGAGACCATTGGTTTTACTCAAGTTATCTACACTATGAAGCAAAACAAAACATTAACAAAAAACATATATCCCACAGAGAAAATGATAGTGTTCAGAATATTTATTTTAATTTACTATAGTAAAATTAGCTGATGATATATGTTTGTTATTGATAATTTGTAGGTAGGTTAGTTAATTTGGCAAAAATAAACTACGAAGTGTTTAGGTATGGGACCTTTATATGGGGGTGAGAGTTGGGGGGAGTCTAGGCATCCTTCCCAATAGTAGCTGTCTTAACTGAGCAAAGAGTTAACAGGCTGAATTATTAGAACATCTAGATTGATAGTAAGATCCCTAGGTGACGCAAATGGTTTGTACTCCACTGCTGACCAAAAGGTTGGCAGTTTGAATGCTGCCAGCAGAAAGGCCTGGCGATCTGTTTCTCTTAACACTACAGCCAAGAAAACCCTGTGGGTTGCCATGAGTAGGAACTGATTCGACAGCAACTAACGATAACAAATTGACAGCATTTATCTGAATTGGATCTAATTTTCTGAAGTAGATTTCTAAGATTAAAGCAATTCTAAAGTAGCCACAGATTAATGATCTGGGATCTATCTATTAAGCCTAGATTTCTGTTAAGTATGATTTAATTTGTCTCTTTTATATTTTCTGGTTCATAAATGCAAATGTTGGTTGACTATATATATATATATATATTTTTTTTTTTTGATTGACAATATTTTAGTTCAAAATCTTTGTAGGGAAAATACTCAAAATGTTATTGCGATTTCCTTTCTTCCATGCAGCACTTATAAATCACTAAAGAGACTATATGTAAGGACTCAGTGCAAAAAGGGTACAGGTTTACTCAGGATTACCATTATCAATGACATGTTTAAATACTACAGGCAATGTCCATGATTTAGAAGGCCTTCAGTGGGGCAGAGAGAGTACAAATGGCTACCTTTATGCTGAGTGAGCAAAGAGTAACAATAAGGGTTTTTGTTACGCAGCAGTAACCTTTCTCTTGAGGCATGGCCATCTTTGGAAATGGAGCTGTTCATACCAGTGATACTACTTTTTCCTACTTCAAATGCATCCTTTTCAACCTGCCAATTCTTTTTTTTCTAATAATTTATTTTATTTATTTTTGTTCTTGTTGAGAATATACACAGCAAAAACACATGCCAGTTCAAGTTTCTACATGTACATTTCAGTGACACTGATTATATTCCTCCAGTTGTACAACCATTCTCACCCTCCTTTTCTGGGTTTTCCTACCCCATTAAAAGAAACTCACTGCCCCCTAAGATTTTTGCTGTCAGTTTGATCCCACATGGATAGGTCTTAAAAGAGCACAATGCTTACGGCAGATATTGTTTACTAGTTAAGCTAAACTATTGTTTGGTTTTAAGAATTAGCAGATATTTTTGGTCTAAGGTCTAAAGATTATTTTAGGGCAATAGTTTTGGGGTTCATCCTACCAATTCTTAATACACAGTGTTTCACCTTGGCTTGAAAATCCATTTTTTTAAAAAATTAAAAAGTAAATGAAGAAAAGATGGCTTCAGATCATTAAAAAAAAAAAAAAAATTTTTTTTTTTTTTTTTAATAGAACAGAATATAGTAGAAACAAGATGTTCATACAGGGTTTTCTTGATTAAATGTAAAACCGCAGGATGATACTTTATTCTTCAAAACAACCAGTAAAAGTATTCCCTAAACTACTTACAGTGTCAATCATTAGTCATTTTTCAGATATCCCCAAAATCTCAAAATAGAGATTTGTTCTGTTTTTTTATTAATATTACTGTCTCTATTTCCTATAGTGTTTGTAGCTCAATTTCATTTTATCTCTACTTCCTGGATTTTTCTGAAAAGCAAACCACTTAACACAATGAGTAGATTTCCTAGGAAACTTAAAGAGCTAAGATGACAGTAATGTGTTCAGGCTAAATAACTGGGGTCTCTGGTAATTCAAAGAATGTTGTGATTCAGGTGTACAAAGCATTTTGTCTTTCAAAGAAACCTCTAATATTAAGAAAAATTGGGTGCAAAGCTCTCCTGAAAGACTGATAATGGTAGAGTTCATAGGCCCAGGGCTTTAGCGCACTAATATATATCTGAAAATAATTTCTTATATTGTCTTCAGTTTAATAGTTTTATAAGTGTTTCTATTTGTTCATTCAGGAGAATGAGCCACATAACATTTCTGAAGTATGTTAATGTCATGAAAGAGCATGGCTGAAAGTATTCCTGGGATTTCTGTGCATCAAGATTATAAAACAGAGCATGGCTGCCATAAAATGTTTGTTCTATAATTTATATCAATGGTTCATTATCATGCATAGGATGAATTCCTTAGAAATGTATGTAAGATCCACCCTTGCTTACCTTTTCAGCCTCATCACTCATTACTCTACCACTTGGAAATTTGATAGTATTGCAGATATCATATTACATCATACTATTTCATATTTTCCTGCCTTAGCATATATTGTTCTCTCTGCCTAAAATAACTTCTCTCTCATCCTTTTGTTTTCTTGGTAAATTACTACTCTTCCTCCACAATTTTCTTCAGTAAGGAAGTATTAAAATAATGATGGGGACACGTCTAAAAGATCCTGGAGCCAGCTTGAAGGGGTTCCTTTTGGTCAAACCTGGGACAATTTGAACATCAAAATAAATTAGGATAATAGATTACAACCCATTGAATGAAATAAGAATCCTTAAGTAAATACTAATATAAATAAAGAAGGGAATAAATAAAGCTCTTCCTTATAGCAAAGCATCAACTAATAAATGAAGAAATGATAGAAAACCACCACATAGCAACTCTCACGTTAATAACTGGTTCAGAGAAAAATCATCAGTGAATACTGAAACTAGAAGATGAAAGTCTCAAGAAAAACAAGATATTTATATAGTCTGAAATTATCTCCCCATAATATACTTATTAATTACAAAACAAAACCATTATTTTTATAGTAGAGAAACCTGGTAGGCAGAACTCTAAGTGATCAAAGTTAACACCAATAATGGGACAAATTAACATCATTAACCTTCTAATATGATGCACTAAGAAGGCCACAACATCACATATGAGGTATTTCTGACAAAAATATATAATCTGAGTGGAGCAATGGTTAAGTGCTCAGCTGCTAACAAAAAGGTTGGTGGTTTGAACCCACCAATGGCTCTACTGGAGAAAAGATCTGGTGTAAAGACTGTTGTTGTGTGCCAATGAGTGGAATGAAAATCTTATGGGACGGTCCTACTGTGTCTTACAGGGTGGCTTGAGTAGGAATCCACTCAATGGCACACAACGATAACAATCATCAAGAAACATCAGAAAATGCTAATTTGAGGGGCATTTTCCAAAGCAACTGACCAAATATTTTAAAAAATGTTAGCGTCATGAAAGAAAACAAAACACCTAAGGAACTGTTCTAGATTAAAGGAGTCTAAAGAGACATAATAGCTAAATACAATGCATGGTTTTAGATTAGATCCCAGATCATTAAAAAAAGTTATTTTTCTTTCGCTGTAAAGAACATTGTTAGAAAGACTGGCAAAATGTAATTTGAATGAAATTTAGATAATAATATTGTGGCAATGTTAATTTCCTGATTTTGATAACTTTACTATGCTTATGTAGGAGAATGTCTTTTTTTTTTTTCCCTTTTCACCTTTTTTTAGGAACTGGACATTGAAGTATTTAGGGGCAAAAAGGCATCATGTCTGCAATTTTCTGAAGTCTAAAACTATTTCATTATAAAGAGTAAAAAAACAAAAAACCCAAACTTTAACAGTCTCTCCTCTATGAAGCAACGTATGGCCCTTTTATTTTTTTCTGCCCTGAGGCACTAAAAATAATCTATTTTAGTAATCTCATTGCGTATTGTATTAACTACATATCTCATGGTAATTATACTTATTTATATACCTGTCTGTTTTTACTAGATTATCAAATTTTTGAGAAAGGAAACAGTATCTTAATGTCAAGGCCCAAAGGTGCTGTGTGCCAAGTCAGAAACTGACTGAGGGTCATTCTTGACCTTATCTATTCCATTAGCTTCCATATCTAGTTCCCAATTTTATCAACTCTAGTTCCTTAATATTTCGAAAACCCTGCTCTATCATTATATTTCTATTCCTTCAACTTTAATTTAGGTTCTTATCATACTCCTGCCTCTGATCTTGCCTAGACTCAATCCATTTTCCATCGGCAGTAAAGTTTCTTTCAAAAGTTCAAATTTGATGTTATTTCCATGTTTAAATTTGTTTATTAGCCTTTACAATAAGTCCAAATCCATTAGCATGGCAAATAGGAAGTTCATCTGCAAAGAGTAAATAGCCAGTTGGAGGTCATGATCTAATAACTTCTTCAGCTTCCTTTGCCCCTTATTCCCTACCTCCTCCTTACCGTCCCTCTCCCGTCTGTGTGTCACAGCGCCTGGAGCATGATAATCTCTCCGTAAGTCTTAGACACTTGCATTAATATGAGATAAACAGAACTAAATTCAGGTGGGGAGAACAGATTGAATTCTCCATTTGCTCCTTCACATCACTCTCCATTCTTAACCCTGCTCTATACCCAAGATACTAGCTATCATTTATGGACTCGATCAACAATCTCTCTTCACTGTGGCTTCTATTTGAGTTCAGTCAAAGAAAGGCATTGGATGAAGAATGGAGAGCAGACAGGGTATTTATTCCTTTGTTCCCATCATCAGGTTGATAGTGGTTATGTTCCTCTACTTAAGGCCACAGATCCTGTGGAGGCAGCCCACTCTGAGAACTATGAGTCTCTTTAGGTAACTGCTCCTTTCCCTGGTTCCTTGACAGGTTAGAACCCCTGCTGAGAATTTGCGTTTCTAACAAGTTCCCAGGCGATGCTACTACTGCTGGTTAGGAACCAAGTCTGAGAACCACCAGTAGAGCAGTGGTTCTCAAAATTTATTATACATAAGAATCACCTGGGGATCTGGATAAAATGTAGATTCTGATTCAGTATATCTGGGATGAAAAGGCAAATTTTCAGCAGGGGTTTGAATCAGAACAAACTGACTCAAAGTCCTGCTCCTTGAAGCTTAGGGTTGGTAACAACTCCCAGCTATTAGTAGCCCCAAACGTTTTTTCACTTTCTCTGGCTTTCCTTAATTATGCCCACTCTGTTGTAACTAGTTCCTCCATTAAATTCTCCTCCATTACCCTGTTGAGAGTGTCATCTGTTTCTTGCCAGGACTCTGAGTGATACAGAAGCCAAGGTGAAAATGGACACAATTATTTAGGCAGGAACGTGAAGATAAGTATGACCAGATTCCTGATTGTTACTGGAGATCAGTGGGAGCTAAGGCTAGAAAGGTAACTAAAACCAGGCTGGCGAAGCCCCTGAATGCTAGGCTTTGGAGTTTGAACCCATTTAGGGGTTTTAAGCATGGGAGTGATAACCATAAAAATTTCTTGTAGACAACAAATTCTACCACAGAAAAATAGAAATATTTGCCCAAAACCCCATATCTAAAAAGATAGGTCAAGAATAAAAGCCAAAATCTCCTGAATTTTTAATTTGGTGTGCTTCCTCCTACACCACACTATAGAATTTTTTTCCCAACTTTAATTTCATTTAGTAAATATGAATTGAGTGTCTTCTATATATAGATGAGATTCTTATCTCCCAAAGTCTCACAGAACAAATAAATCATGCTGTGTTTTAAGGAAGAGCCCTGGTGGCTCAGTGGTTAAGCGCTCGGCTGCCAACCGAAAGGTCAGTGGTTCGAAATCATCAGGAGCTCTGCAGGAGAAAGATGTAGCAGCTTGTTTCCGCAAAGATTACAGCCTTGGAACTCTATGGGCAGTTCTACTCTGTCCTATGGGGTCGCTATGAGTTGGGATCGACTCTTTGGCAAAGGATGTTTTAAGAAAAAAAAAAATAAAAGAGCAAGTATATGCTTGTTTTAATGTACGAACAAAATACTATGTATGATAATACAGAAAAGGAAATAACTAATTCTGATGAGACAAACTGTATAAGGCTTCACAGAGGAGGTGACAAGTGAGTTGGGGTTTAAAACAATGGGAAAAACAGGAGGAACATTTGAAACCTGAGAAACAATGAACAGAACCACAGAGGTTTAAAAGTACTCTTACAGAATGAGGAACTGCCCAATGAGGTTAGAGGTTGGAGGTGAAAGGAATGAAATATAGGGCATAACCAAAAACAAAATTAATCCATTGCCGTCCAGTTGATTCCAACTCATAGCAACCCTATAGGACAGAGTAGAACTGCACCATAGGGTTTCCAAAGAATGCCTGGTGGATTTGAACTGCTGACCTTGTGGTCAGCAGCCATAGGTCTTAACCACTACACCACCAGGGTTTCCATATAGGGCATGAGGCTGGTCAGTTCAGTTAATGACAAATTTTGAAGGGACTTAACACTGTAGGAGATGGAGGACCATTCAAGATTTTTAGTACAGAAGTAATACATACTTTAAAATGTAATATTTGATTGATAATGGATTGGATGGGAGAGAGACTGGAGCCAGGCAGAGCAGTTAGTGTGCTACAGCAATCCTAAAGGTGAAAGATGAAGAGGGCCTGAACTAATACAATAGGAATTAGAAAAAGGATACTTAAAAGAGCCGTATCAGAGGCTTCTGAAACTGACTGTGCTCTTGGGAAAAAGAAGGTAAATATAATAGTGAGGTTTCAAGTTATTAGGGTATTAGGTAAGAGGGAGTATCATTCATTAAGAAAGCAATACAGGAAGAGGAACAGTGTGGACAGAAGGGTGCTATATTTGGCTTCTGATGATGGAGAGGTGAGATGCAGGGGTAATTCCAGTATGCAACAGTTTGGAGCTTGGGAGAGAAGGTAGGCCTACACTGGAGAGTCATTAGTATACAGGTGATAAACCCAATAATGAGAATCAATAATTTTACATATTATACCCAGGATGATAAAAGGACACATCATTGAAAAGAGACTTGGAAGGACAATATATGACCATTTCAAGATAAATTCTATAATAAATCATTAACTTAATGTTTTAGTTAACTGAAACAATATTGACAATGCAGAAGCTGAAAAGACTGACTAGAGGTAATAAATGATTCAGAAGTTTTAATGTAAAATAAAAATGTGATAATCTAAGAAAACAAGACAAATAAAAGGCAAATACTAAGGAATTACTATGAAGTTTCACAAATAAAAAAAAATATTTGAGAACTAAGTGAACCACATGAAGATATATTTTAAAAACAGTTGATTTATTTAGAAGATTAGATGAAAAAGCTGAGTGGGATGGTGCCTGCAAACAGTATAAATATTTATCAATAAACATTTATGTAAGTGAAATGCTAATTGTCTCTAGTTATGTAAAGAAGGATGGTTTAAGTGATGATAAACACCTGTTGTTTGATCCAGTAAGCGCCAATCAAGAGGATAAGGGATTATACCACAGCAGGAGAGAATTAGGAAAATTCTTCTAAAAATAAGTGCTAAAAGAAATTGGCATACTTCTCCAAGGAATATTTGAAAATTCTCTTCCCTGGGAATCATAAAGAAAAGAGAAAACTTCCTGTTTCCTTATAGCAAGTTGCAAGAAAATTAACCAAAAGTCTTATCTATCTAGGATACGTTGAAGGGCATTTAAGACTAGAGCCAAAAAGTTTGATAATACACTCCAGGCAAGAGGCAGTAATAGGCCCTGAACCTAGGTAGCAGTAAGGAAAATGAACGAAGGGATAAAGGTCAAAGTGAAAACATCAAATAATTTGAAGAGAAGGAACAGTTAAGAATAATAGTATTGGCAACAAGGAGATTAGGGTTTTGCCTGCTGTTTGTCTTCTCTGCTCCCACTCTGGTTTCTTACTTTGGGTGTTCTGCTGTCCTTTGGCTGCTCTGCTTGCCCAGGATCATCTTCTCACTTATTTTTCAATGGTTAAGCTCTGGGCTGCTAACTGAAAGCTTTGCAGTCCAAACCCACCAGTCCCTCTGCAAGAGAAAGATGTAGCAATCTGCTTCCATAAAAATTACAGCCTTGGAAACCATATGGTTATTATGGTTATGTTCTACTCTGTCCTATAGGGTTGCTGAGTCAAAATTGACTTGACTGCAATGGCTAAGTTTTATGAGAGACAATCAGTGAGCCAGATCCCAGGAAGAGTACCAGTGAAGAATGGACAAGGTACTGCAAGGAGCATAGTGTGAAGAAGACAGTAGAGAAGACAGAAAAATACTGCATTGTAAATAGGTTTACAATAAAATAGGTTGACTACAGGGCACTACAGAAGAACACAGGAGGGGCACTTTGCTCAGATTTGGGAGGTGACAGAAAGACTCCTGGAGGAAATGTAGGATAAGTAGGAGTTACTGAGGGGTAGGAGCCCTGGTGGTGCAGTGGTTAAGCACTCCACTGCTAACCAAAAGGTCAGCAGTTCAAACTACCAGCTGCTCCCAGGAAGAAAGGTGCGGCAGTCTGCTTCCATAAAGATTACAGCCTTGGAAACCCAATGGGGCAGTTCTACCTTGTCCTATAGGCACACTATTAGTTGGAAGTGACTTGTGGCACGGGTTTGGGTTTTGCTTTTATTGAGGGGAAGGATGGAGGAATGTTTTGAGAAAGAGGAAACTGTATGAAATTAAAAGTTCCATATGGCTGGTATGAAGATGGCAGAGGTAAAACAAGAGGCAAGCAAAAGCCCAGTTGCAGGCAATTTTAAAGAGCTGGGCCTTTCTCCAATAACAATAGGGTGTTATTAAAGGGTTAGTCATTAAAGTAGTATGACAGGTTCAGATCTACATTTCACAAAGATAAAAATGGCTGCTGTGGAAGAAAGCAAGACCTGAGGGAGAAAACTAATTAGTAAGTAATTGCAGAATTCCAGGAAAGAGATGTAGGTTTACCAAAGGGCTTCTGATACTCTTAGATTCCTACATCAGAATGTTCATTCTGTGGTTATTCTTCAGATTCTCTATATGCATCTTGTGGATTTTTCTGTTTTTTTGTGATGCATTCATAATCTATAAAGTTAGAAAAAAAACAGATGATGGTGGTCTAAATTAGGATAATGGCAGTGAGGACAGAGAGAAGTGAATGGATTAGAGAAATATTTAGGTAGAAGCCACAGGATTTAAGAAGTTGACTGAATATATACTGTGAGGAAGAGGGATAAAAAACAAATGTAAACACTTTTGGTTTGGACAACTAGGTGGATAGTAACGTCATTCATTGAGATTATAAATGCAGTTTTGGTCATGCTGCGTATGAGATACTTGTGGAACATCCAAGAAGACATCTATAATAGGCAACTGTAAATACAAACCTGAAGTTTAGAAAAGAGATAGGAACTAGAGTCACACAGATAGTATAGAGTGTGGACAGAAGGTCTACGAAAGAACTCTGAATAACATCAATATTTACTTAATGACTGGGCCAAAGAGAAGGTGCCTTCACAGAAGCTGGAGAAAAAGTAAACGAACAGTTTAAGAGGAGCATTAGGAGAAAGCATACCAAGGAAGATAAATGGTTCAGGGAGGGAGTGATTAAAAGTACTCAAACTTGAACTGCCTTCCTTAGGTCACACCTGTTGCTAGGTTTTCTCTTCCTCTTATATTCTAATAATGGTCCAATGTGCATCCATTCTCTTAAATTTGTTTTCAGAGGTGGCAGCCAGATTATCTGATAAATTTATCTAAGATTCATGGATTCTAAAGGCTTAATCTGTTAACAGTGTCTTCACTCTAAATAATAAAAATATTAGTCATACTGTTGTCGTTGAGTCAGTTCTCACTCATTGCGACCCCCTATGTACAACAGAGTCCTGTGTCAACCTCACAATCATTGCTACTACGCTTGAGCACACAGTTGCAGTCACTATGTCAAAACATCTCGTTAAGGGTCTTCCTCTTTTTCGCTGACCCTCTACCAAGCATAATGTCCTTCTCCAGGGACTGTTCTCTCCTGATAACAAGTCCAAAGTAAGTGAGACAAAGTCTCACCATCCTTCCACCTAAGAACCATTCTTCTAAGACAGACTTGTTTGCTCTTCTGGCAGTTCATGGTATATTCAGTATTCTTCACCCACAGCATAATTCGAACGCATAAGTTCTTCTTTGGTCTCCTTATTCATTATCCATTTTCCCATGCAAATGAATGACATCCACCTTAGTCCTCAAAGTGACATCTTTGCTTTTTAACACTTGAAAGAGGTCTTTTGCAGCAGATTTGCCCAATGCAAATACATCCTTTGATTTCTTGACTGCTGCTTCCATGGGCTTGATGGTGGATCCAAGTAAAATGAGATCCTTGACAACTTCAATATTTTCTCTGTTTATTAAGAGGCTGCTTTTGGTCCAGCTGTGATGACTTTTGTTTTCTTTGAGGTGTAATCCATACTGAAGGCTGTGGTCTTTGATCTTCATCAATAAGTGCTTCAAGTCCTTTTCACTTTCAGCAAGCAAGGTTGTGTCATCTGCATATTGCAGGTTGTTAATGGGTCTTCCTCCAATCCTGATGCCCCGTTCTTCTTCATATTGTTGTAATATTAACAATAATAACAACTAACATTGAGTGCTGATTTTATACTAAGTGCTATACTATTTAATCCTCATAAAAATTCATAAGGTTAATACTATTAACCTCATTTTACAGATGAGGAAACTGAGGCAGAGAGGCACTAAGCATTTACCCAAGTTCACACACCCAGTAAGTAGAAAAACCAAGATTTGAACATAGGCAGTTTGATTCAAGAGCATGTGTTCTTTTATATGATGAGCCAGTGAGGGCAGGTGTTTGAAGCCTGTAGTTCTTTGAAGCCCATTCCTTAAAATATACTAAAAAGGCAACCACTTGCTCTGCTTATATGTAAGCCTGAATTTGAGCAGCACATCACATTTAGAGGGTACAAGCATGTTACATACAAAAAACCTTGCTTAGATTATTTATGTTAATTGAAAATTGTTTTATTGTTTCCTTAAATAAGAATTAAAGTTCAAGACCTATAATATTTTAATTACTAAGAGAATTTAATGGGCTGAATCTATCATTACAGGAAATACTCATCAAACCTGATGGTAGTAGGGTGATGGGCAGGAGTCTTAGGGATAAAGTTATTAACATTAAAGTGATGCTAACAGAGAGGAATTGGGAGTATGCAGCAAGGTGTATATAAGTTTTTGTGTGTGAGAGGCTGACTTGATTTGTAAACTTTTACTTAAAGCACAATAAAAATTAAAAAAAAAATAAGGTGATGCTAACAAAACTAAACATGTAACATTTATGTATGTTGTTGTTGTTGTTAGGTGCCGCTGAGTTGCTTCCGGCTCATAGCAACCCAATGGGACAGAGTAGAGCTGCCCCATAGGGTTTCCAAAGACCAGCCGGTAGATTCGAACTGCTGACCTTTTAGTTAGCAGCCAAGCCCTTAACCACTGCGCCACCATGGCTCCATTTATGTGTGGGTATTAAAAACAAAAAAAATATGGAAACACAGAGATAAATGGAATTATAAATAGAATAAATCTCACTATATTATAAATTTTAATTAAATCTAATTTCTGAAACCTTTTTTTTTTTGCCTGGAGTGCTAAGATGGCTGGGAGGAAGGCTAAAAATTGGAAAGTTCAGGTGACCAAAATAAGAGTAGGAAACTTTTTACACGTGAAGTAGAAAAAGCAAAGCCTCACAGAAAGTCAGGAGTTGCAGTTAAACTAATACATATAAAAAATTTCTTTTAATAGTTCTGGTAAGAATTTTTAATGAATGACATTCACTTCATCTGCATCCCTTTGATTTTCTTCTAGTCTATAATGAATGTCTTTAATAAAACAGTAATGTCTTCAAGTAAACATGCCTTTAAGATAAAATTCTTTTACAATTAAAAGCCCATTAAAAACCAAGAATGAGTGTTCCAGTCCTTGAGAACCAGCAAAACATTTGGCACAAAAAAGTTGCTGAGTCAGCTTCAGAATAGAGCCATAGGAAATCCCTGACTTCAGGAGCTACTCAACTGAATCATTATTCCAGTTTCTTGCAGCTAAAATGCTAAAATCTCTTAACTCATTCATAGGGAAAGTCAGTTTTGTCTTTATATAACTAAAACCCCAAAGCCTCTATTTTACTTATTTTGCATTTTGTTCAAATAAGAATCACAAATTAGATTACAGTGCAGTAAGTTATTCTGCATTCTAGAGATAACTAAATGTTGATTATTAGAGAATTGAAACATGACTTAACTATTCCACTGCCTTCATCAATGTAACTTTACTAATCCAGAAATCTTGCCCAGGAAGATAAAAGTTGCAAATAATTTTAATAATTCACTTATCATTCCAAGGACTTCCTGAAACACTAGTTAGCTCTTACACAGAGAGCATCAAAGACAGTTTACATACCAACACCCTTTTAAATCCTTGTCTCCAAATCCTTGCCTTGGCAGCGGTTTAAGGCACTGCTGTGGTGGGGTCAGGGAGGAGGACCCTCTCCTAGGAGTGAGGCCAGAGGCAGGTATAGTCCTAGCCTTCTGCAGGATAGGCACTGGATCTGGCCTGCCTGGCTCCAGCCCAGCTGAAAGGAGTCAGTCAGCCAGGGGTGCCCAGAGTCTGGCACGGTAGATTATACCGGTTCCAAACTTAACATCAATATGCTGGTTTCACTTCTAAGGCAAAGAAATACAAGAGACATTTGATCAAGGTTCCTCTGGAGATGAAATATACAGATTACTTTGTGATTGACAGTGAAAACTCTATCAGATGCTTACATGTTATGACCTATTATTACACTGTGAAAATGTACAAATATCTGAAATGTAAGAAAAGTGAGCCTTAAGTTAAGATGGAAAGAAGACAGATTGGAGGCTTAATGTTGTTAAGATGGCAACACTACTCAAAGCAATTGACAGATTCAATGTAGTCCCTATCAAAATTCCAGTAGCCCTTTTTTTTTTTTTTTTTAGAAATGGAGAAGGTGATTCTCAAATTCACATGGAACTGCAAGAGGACCCGAGTAGCCAAAACAATCTTGAAAAATAAGAATAAAGTTGGAGGACTCATACTTTTTGATTTAAAAATATACCACAAATCTAAAAAGTGTGGTACTGACACAGGACAGATATATAGACCAATGGAACAGAATTGAGAGCCCAGGAATAAATCCATATACCTATGGTCAACTGATTTTTGACAAGGGTGCTAAGTCCATTTAGGGGGAAGGAATAGTGTCTTCAACAAATGGTGCTGTTACAACTGGATTTCTACATGCAGAAGAACAAAGTTGGACCCTTGCCTCGTACCACACACAACAATGAACTCAAAATCAACCAACGACCTAAATATAAGAGCTAAAGTCATAGAATTCTTAGAAGAAAACATAGGTGTAAATCTTCAGAGCCTTGGCTCTGGCAATTGATTCTTAGATAAGTTACCAAAAGTGTGGGCAACAACAAAAAAATGGATCAATTGGACTTCATGAAAATTTAAAACATTAGTGCATCAAAGGACATTATCAAGAAAGTAAAAAGATATATACAAAACGGGAGAAAATATTTCCAAATCATAAGTCTAGTAAGTTTAATTTTCAAAATATATTAAAAAAAACTCTTACAATTCAAGAACAGTATAAAAAAAGACAAATGACCCAGTTAAAACATGGGTAAAGGACTTAAACAAACATTTCTCTAAGATGATACACAAATGGCCAAACTAGCATATGAGAAGATGATTAACGTCATTAATCATTAGAGGGATGCAAATCAAAACCACAATGAAATACTACTTTGTATCCACTAAGATGGCTATAATAATAATAAAAGGAAAACAAGAAGTGTTAGTGAGGATGTGGAGAAACTGGAACCCTAGTACATTGCTAGTGGGAATGTAAAATGGTTCAGTTTCTGTGCAAAACGGTTGGTTCCTCAAAAAGTTAAACATAGAACTACTATACTACCCAGCAATGGCCCAGTGGTTAAAATAGCACAGTGGTGCTAACCGAAAGGCTGGCAGTTTGAAGCCACTAGTGGCTCTGCGGGAGAAAGATGTGCCAGTCTGCTTCCATGGAGATTTACAGCCTTGGAAACCCTATGGGGTGGCTATGAGCTGGAATCAATTCTATGGCAGTGGGCTGTATACCCAAAAGAATTAAAAACAGGAAGTCAAACAAATAATACACATACACGTTAATAGCAGTACTCACAACAGCAAAAAGGTGGAAGCAATCCAAATGTCCAACAAGATGAATGGAAAAGCAAATTATGGCATATACATATAATGGAATATTATTCAGCCATAAAAAGGAATGAAGTACTAATACATGCTACGGCGTGGATGAACTTTGAAAACACGCTAAGTAAAATAAGCTAGACACAAAAGGTCACCTATTATATGATTCCATTTATATGAAATACTCAGACTAGGTAAATCCATAGAGACAGAAACAGATTAATGGTCAACAGGGGCTGGGGAAAAGTGGGAATGGGGCATAAGTGCTTAATAGGTATAGGGTTTCCTTTTGGGGTGATAAGAATGTTTTGAAACTATATAGAATCGGTGGTTGCAAAACATTGTGAATCTAATTACTGTATTTTTATGCAAATAATATGCCTCTGTTTGACAGCCATGCCCTGCCCTCCCCCTCGCCGAGGTATTTTCATAGGCTCTGTTATGTGTTTTTTTTTTTTTTTACATATTGCTGTGAAGAAAAATTAGCATAGCATGCTTGCAAGGATGCCTCACAGAGAGAGGACATGGTTGGTCAGCAAACAAATGACAAAGGTGTACATTATTTGTGTAAAAATACGAAGCATGTCACTGAATGGTTCATTTTAAAATAGTTATTATTTTTTCTTAATTTCCCATTACTCCTTCTCCCAACCCCTGGTGACCACTGATCTTATTTTGTCTCCCTGGATTTGCCTATTCTAGAATATTTCATATAAGTGAGATAATAAAAATATTTATCCTTTTGAATCTGGCTTATTTCACTTAACATAATGTTTTTAAGGTTCATCTATGTGGTGGCATGCGTCAGAACTTTATTTTTCTTTATAGCTGAATATTATTCCATTATATGTATATACCACATGTTGTTTATCCATTCATCTGTTGATGGGCACTTTGGTTGTTTCCACATCTTGGCTATTGTGAACAATGCTACAATGAAATTGGTGTACATATGTCTGTTTGAGTTGCTGCTTTCAATTTTTTTTTTGGGGGCGGTATATACACCTAGGAATGGAATTGCTGGCTCATACAGTCATTTTAACTTTTTGAGTAACCATCAAACTCTTTGCCACTGTGGCTGCACCATAAAATGGTTAATTTTGTTATATGAATTTCACATCAATTAAAAAAAAAAAGATTGAAGGGAAGAATACTGATGACTAGTTCTGCGTGGACTTTGGCAGCAGTATAATTATTTGATTATTCCAGAGGAAAAAAAAAAGAATTAGAGGGATTATAGACCCTGTCTTCTTATGATGATCATAAAACCAAAAACCAAATCTGTTGCCATCCAGGTGATTTCGACTCATAGCGACCCTGTAGGACAGAGTAGAACTGCCCCATAGGGTTTCCAAGGAGCACCTGGTAGATTCAAACCGCTGACCTTTTGGTTAGCAGCCATACCTCTTAACCATTATGCCATCAGGGTTTCCTTATGATGATCAATTAGATCAACTATTACCTGAAGACTTTATTCTTGGAATAGAAGACAACATTTCATCCCTAACTCCTATAGAAGTGAAGCGTGAATAAAACGTGAACTGCTTTAGTCATTTTAGATTTGGATTGAGTTGTTTCTTTGAAAATAATTTATGAACTCTATCTAGTTGGTTAAAACCAAAAAAGAAAAACCAAACCCACTGCCGTCAAGTCTATTTCGACTCACAGTGATCCTACAGGACAGAGTAGAACTGCCCCCACAGAGTTTCCAAGGAGCAGCTGATGGATTCAAACTGCTGACCTTTTGGTTAGCAGCTATAGCTCCTAACCACTGCACCACCAGATTTCCATCTAGTTGGTTAGGGTGTTGTTAAAACAATCTTTGCCTACCTCACAGGTACTCATGCTGACCAACACTTGGAGATTGTAGCTGTTGTTGTTAGGTGCTATCAAGTTGGTTCTGACTCATAGTACAACAGAATGAAACACTGCCTGGTCCTGCACTATTCTCACAATCGTGGCCATATTTGAGACCATTGTATCAGTCACTGTGTCAATTTATCTCATTGAGGGTCTTCTTTTTCGCTGACCCTCTGCTTTACCAAGCATGATGTCCTTCTTCTGGGACTGGTCCCTCCTGATACCATGTCTAAAGTACGTAAGATGAAGTCTTACCATCCTCCCTTTTAAGGAGCATTCTGGCTGTAGTTCCTCCAAGACAAGTATGTTTGTTCTTCTGGCAGTCCGCGGTATATTTAATATTCTTCCCCAACACCATAATTCAAATGCATCAATTCTTCTTTGGACTTCCTTACTCATTGTCCACTTTCATATGCACATGACGTAATTGAAAATACCGTGGCTTGGGTCACATGCACCTTAGTTCTCAAAGTGACATCTTTGCTTTTTAATACTTGAAAGAGGTCTTTTACAGCAGATTTGCCCAATGCAATATGTCATTTGACTTCTTGACTACTGCTTCCATGGGCGTTGATTGTGGATCCAAGTAAAATGAAATCCTTGACAACCTCAATATTTCTATTTATCATGATGTCGCTTACTGGTCCAGTTGTGAAGACTTTTGTTTTCTTTATGTTGAGGTGTAATCCATGCTGAAGGCTGTAGTCTTTGATTTTCATCAGTAAGTGCTTCAAGTCTTCTTTATTTTCAACAAGCAATGTTGTGTCATCTGCATATCGCAGGCTGTTAATGAGTCTTCCTCCAATCCTGATGCCACGTTCTTCTTCATACAGTCCAGCTCCTTGGATTATTTGCTCAGCATACAGATTGAATAAGTATGGTGAAAGAATACAAACCTGACTTTTCCTGATTTTAAACCACTCAGTAACACTTTGTTCTGTTAGAATGACTGCCTCTTGATCTATGTACAGATTCCTTATGAGCATAATTAAGTGTTCTGGAATTCCCATTCTTCTCAATGTTATCCATAATTTGTTATGATCCATACAGTCGAATGCCTTTGCATAGTCAATAAAACACAGGTATTCTCTGCTTTCAGCCGAGATCCACCTGACAATAGCAATGATATCCCTCATTTAACATTCTTGTCTAAATCTGACTTGAATTTCTGGCAGTTCCCTGTTGACGTTCTACTGCAACCATTTTTGAATGATCTTCAGCAAAATCCTACTTGTGTGTGATACTAATGATACTGTTCGATAATTTCTACATTCTGTTGCATCACCTTTCTTTGGAATGGGTACAAATACGGAACTCTTCTAGTCAGTCCACCAAGTAACTGTCTTCTAAATTTCTTGGCATACATGCGTGAGCGTTACATTCCTTTGATGAAATATCTCAGTTGGTATTCCAACAATTCCTGAAGCCTTGTTTTTCACAATGCCTTCAGTGCAGCTTTGACTTCTTCCTTTGATACCATAGGTTCTTAATTATATGCTCCCTCCTGAAATGGCTAAACACTGACCAATTTTTTTTCGGTACAGTCTCTCTGTGTATTTCTTCCATCTTCTTTTGATGTTTCCTGCATCATTCAATGTTTTGCCCATACCCAACCCAGTGCCATCCATAGAATCATTCAATATTGCAGCTCAAGGCTTGAATTTGTTCCTTAGTTCTTTCAGCTTGAGAAATCCTGAGTGCGTCCTTCTTCCTCTTTGCTTTTCTAACTCCAGGTCTTTGCACATTTCATTGTAATACTTTACTTTGTCTTCTCAAGCCGCCCTTTGAAATCTTCTGTTCAGCTCTTTTACTTCATCATGTCTTCCATTCGCTCTAACCACTCTACACATTGAAGTGCAAATTTCAGTCTCTTCTGACATCTATTTTGGACTTTTCTTTCCTTCCTGTCTTTTTAATGACCTTCTGCTTTCTTCATGTATGATATCTTTGATGTCATCCCACAAATCATCTGGTCTTCCGTTATTAGTGTTCAATTCGTCAAATCTGCTCTTGAGATGGTCTCTATGTTCAGGTGGGATATATTCAAGATTGTACTTTGGCTTTTGTGGACTTGTTTTAATTTTCTTCAGCTTCAGCTTGAACTTGCATATGAGCAACTGATGGTTTATTCTGCTGTCAGTTCCTCACCTTATTGTGACTGACGATATTGAGCTTCTCCATCGTCTCTTTCCACAGACGTAGTTGATTTGATTCCTGTGTATTCCGTCTGGCAAAGTCCATGTGTATAGTTGCTGTTTATGTTGTTGAAAAAGGTTATTTCCAATGCATAGGTCATTGATCTTGCAAAATTCTATTATGCGATCTCTGGCGTCATTACTATCCTCAAGGCCATATTTTCCAAGTGCCTATCCTTTTTCTTTGTTTTCAATTTCTGCATTCCAATCACCAGTAATTATCAATGCATCTTGACTGAATGTTTGATCAATTTCACACTGCAGAAGTTGGTAAAATCTTCGATTTCTGCATATTTGTCATTAGTGGTTGTTGTGTAAATTTGATTAATAGCCGTATTAACTGGTCTGTCCTGTAGATATATGAATATATCCTATCACTGACAGCACTGTACTTCAGGATAGGTCTTGAAATGTTCTTTTTGACAATGAATGTGATGCCGTTCCTCTTCACTTTGTCATTCCCGGCATAGTAGACCATACGATTCTCTGATTCATGGGAACCAAGAGCATTATTCAGTATATTGGCACATCCACCCAGTTAGGAATTACAGAGAACGGGAACGCCATTCAGGACACATGTCACTCTGGTAGTCCAAAAGTGGACATAATGACCCATCATTCATACTAGCAGTTGCCTCCTCAGAAGCAGACTTCCATTGTTCTAACATTCAGATTAAGCTACTCTCTGGAAACAACAGTCAAGAATCTGGGTTCCCTGAGCTTCTGTTAAGGTTGTTGGTATAATTTGGGAAGGGTGATGTTTAGACAACATGATGAACATAATTATGTCACTGAACAGTACATGTGAAGATTTCTGAAATTTCAAATGTTTTGTTATGTATATATTTACCACAATTTAAAAAAGAAAAAACGTACTTGTACAACTTACCTTGTACCGGTCTTTGTAACAGTTCCATCCTCCCTATCAAAAAGTGCAATGAGTGGGAATATGGATTTGTTCAGGAACTCAGGGCCGTGAATAGAATAGTAATTTCCCACTTCCATGTATTACCCATCCCCAAACCTATCTTCATATTTGACAATTGTAGATTGAGGCTACCTATCAAGGCTGCATATTTGACAATTGTGGATTTAGGTTCTGCTTTTTTTGTTTAGTGGCCCTTTATTTCAAAATAGTCAATATTTGTTTACCTTCTCCTGAAAAAATCAACAATATACCTAGACTGTTATGCTTCAGAGGTTTACTGAAATATTCTCCCACTTTTCACAAGTTCTCAACCAGCACCTGAAGTATCTTAATTTTCCTACTCTGGGCCTACCTAATTATCATAAAACTTTACTCCTAGAATGTGGTCCTTTGCCAGAGACAAAATCTTTGCCACATGGCAGAATTCACTGAGGTCACCAGAGCCTGTCAATTAGCTAGAGATAAGAGGATTAATATATACATTAATAGTAGATAGCTTTTGGATTAGTCCACGATTCTGGAAAGCTTTGGGAACAAGGAGGAGTTTTTGACCTCAGCAGGAAACTCAGTGAAGAGTGGTTAGCAATTTAAAGAACTTTTGAGTGTTCCAATGCTTTCTAAGGAGCTGGCTGTAGGGGCTAATACAAAAGGAGATAAAATCGAGGCTAAGGAAATGCCTGGACTGAGCATCATGCCAGATAGGCAGCCCTCACTAAGATTAAAAATATAGCCCTTATAATACCTCAAGAGATGAAATCTTTGGTTTAAAAGTAGTCAAAGAGGTTATTATAGAACACTAGCGATTAGCTCCAGAGTCAGAAAAGAGGTACTGGTGGAAATCTGGATGTAAATTGCACAAGGATAATCTAACAATGGCTCTTTAGTAGCAATGCCATCAAATGAAATATTACAAAAATATTTATATGAAATTACCCACCACTGCAAAAACAAATTAGCCACTCTACATAATTAAAATTTGCAGGTAAACTTTACTATGTCTCATCTGTCACCAGTGTAATTCTAGTGAAACTAAAAAGGTAGTATATAGATAAGAAATCAAATGAATACCTCCAAATGGATTTCATACCACTACTCTCTGCAGTAGGTTTTGAATATCGTGGTCATTGTTTGCTTATTCTTGGGAAGGAACGAA